>NC_057797.1:286606975-286609272 GCF_018294505.1 Triticum aestivum | reverse complement strand
ACGCCGCCGTGCCGGCCTCCCGTTCCGGCGCGCCTCGACGACCGTGTCGCCCGCCACCGCCAAGTCGCCGCCCCGCCGCACTCCTCGCTGGCGCCGCGCACGGCAAGTACCTCGACGTCCGCGCTTGTGCCGCCCAGATCCCGCCGGTCCCCGAGTCCGGTGACCCCGCGTCCAACTCCGGCGAGCTCCAGCCTCCTCCCCCTCGAACTCCGGCGAACTTCCTCCTCTGGCCAACCTCATTTCCCATGCACTGCTACAGTAACCGGATCCAGATCCAGATCCAAAACTCGGTTGACTTTCTCCCGAAACCCTAGATAATTTGCATTTTTCATCATGCTATATCTCCGCATCCGTAGCTCCATTTTGGGCGTGTAGCATATCAAAATGTTCACCTCAGAGAGCACATCATTTCATCTCATTGCATCATTTTCATTTGAGTTCATCTTGATGCCCGAAATGCTGTTGGAAGAGAGCTATTTGAGTTAATTTTCAGATCCGCTGCACCAAATAGCTATTTGTCATTTTTGCCATGATTATTGTGTGCATGATATGCTCCTAAGCTCTAAATGTGTTTTTTATATGCTTGTGATATGTGTGGTGACTAGCACAAGCTTGCAAATTAGTGCATTCATTAATGCTGATTTCAGGGACTTAGTTTTTCACTAAGTCCTTGATCTTTTTTTTCAATATGCCATATATTCATGTTGTTTCCTAGTGATCCGTGTCTCTTTTTAGGATGATCAGTAAGGATGATTTGTTAATATTGTTGTGCTCTATCCATCCATATCTTTGTTTGCAATTATGGAGCACCCTAGCTTGAGTCAATCGAGCTCTACTTTTGCTATTTCGTGAATCCTGGCAGATTGTCTACTTGTTAGCGATTTTGCCGAGAATGTTGTTGTTGATCCGTGCATTCTATGTTGTTATTCTTGCCATGTCTAGCTTATATAATAGGTATTCTGTAGTGAGTGCATCGAGCTCGTGAACATGCCTACTCGTTAAGATATTTGCATGCTCCAGTTTTTCACCAAGTCTGAGATCTGATTATGTTTTTGCCATGTTCACATGCTTGCAATTGTATTTTGTGATCCCTTTTGGCTCAAGGTCACTACGGGCCTTTTGTTAAGATCTTTGAGTAGCTCCATGCCATGCTTTACTTTTCCATGTTAAGTTCATGTAGCATATAGTTTTCATGCTCCAAAGAGTGCTACCTGATCTGAAATTCCAAACTAGTGTTAATTTCACCAAGTCTGAAACCTGTTTATCAATTGCTCTTTTGCCATGCTTGTTTGAACCTGTTAATGGATGAATTGGCCATAGCTCAGTGTTCATATTTTGTCAAGCATTATGAGTGGATCCCTTCGATGTATTTTGTTGCCAGTTTTGACTGTTGTAGCATAGATATCTTGTTGCATTTAGATGGCTACTTGTTGTTTATCGCAAACCGGTGCCATATTTGTTTTGCTTGCCATTTCCAAACCGTGCATCCGATTCCGGTGTTCTTTATATCGATTTCAAGCGAAATCACCTCACCTTTCCAGTGGCACACTTGGATTTCCATGTTGAGGCCAGGTTCAATCATTCCTTGTCAAATCTTGCATATGCATAGCATACCATGTTTGCATCATGTTGTTTGAGCTTTGCACGTGGTTGATTGTGTTCCTTTTGCTTGTTTGTCTTGTTTGGGTAGAGCCAGGAGACGAGTTCACTAACGAGGAGCCCGTTGAGTTTCCTTTCGAGGATCCAATCAACTCTGACAACTTTGCAGGCAAGATGATCATACCCTCGAAATCACTTCTATCTTTGCTTTGCTAGATGCTCGCTCTTTTGCTATGCCTATGCTACGATGCCTACCACTTGCTTATCATGCCTCCCAAATTGCCATGTCAAACCTCCAACCCACCATGTCCTAGCAAATCGTTGATTGTCTATTTTACGGCTTTGCTCAGCCCCTCTTATAGCGTTGCTAGTTGCAGGTGAAGATTGGAGACCGTTCCTTGTTGGAACATTGTTTATTGTTGGGATATCATTATATTATCTTGTTATCTTAATGCATCTATATACTTGGTAAAGGGTGGAAGGCTCGGCATTTTGCCTAGTGTTTTGTTCCACTCTTGCCGCCCTAGTTTCCGTCATATCGGTGTTATGTTCCCGGATTTTGCGTTCCTTAAGCGGTTGGGTAATAATGGGAACCCCTTGACAGTTCGCCTTGATTAAAACTCCACCAGCAATGCCCAACCTTGGTTTTACCATTTGCCACCTAGCCTCTTTTTCCCTTGGGTTTCCGGAGCCCGAGG
>NC_057797.1:286599594-286606731 GCF_018294505.1 Triticum aestivum | reverse complement strand
TCGTCAGCCGCCGGTGGCCACCAGGGGAAACTCTGGGCTGGCCTACCAGAAGTTTAGACAATCTGAGCGTGCCCTGAGAACGAGATATGTGGAGCTCCTATCGGGATTTGTCGGCACATTCGGGCGGTGTTGCTGGATTTGTTTTAACTAGTCGAAGTTGTCTTGTAGAACCGAGATACCGAGTCTGATCGGAATGTCTCCGGAGAAGGTATATCCTTCTTGACCATGAGAGCTTGTCATCGGCTAAGTTGGGACTCCCCTGCAGGGATTTGAACATTCGAAAGCCGTGCCCGCGGTTATGGGCAGATGGGAATTTGTTAATGTCCGGTTGTAGATAACTTGAACCTCAACTTAATTAAAATGAATCAACGGTGTGTGTTACCGTGATGGTCTCTTCTCGGCGGAGTCCGGGAAGTGAACACGGTGTTGGAGTAGTGTTTGTTGTAGGTTGTTCTATAGTTATTCGTTTGTGCTTTGCCTTCTCTTCTCGCTCTCTTTTGGGAACAGGTTAGCCACCATATATCCTAGTCGCTTGCCGCAGCTCCACATATTACCTTACCTTTCCTATAAGCTTAAATAGTCTTGATCGCGAGGTTTCGAGATTGTTGAGTCCCCGTGGCTCACAGATTACTTCCAAACCAGATGCAGGCCCCGATGATTCCGTTCCAGATGATGCGCTTGAGCTCAAGTGGGAGTTCGACGAAGACTCACGCCGTTACTATGTGTCTTTCCCTGATGATCAGTAGTGGTGCCCAGTTGGGGCGATCGGGACCATGTCGCATGTTGGGGTTGATCTTTTATTTTCGTATCGTAGTCAGACCATGAGTGCATTGGATGATGTAATGCTATTTATGTACTTTGTGTGACGTGGCGAGTGTAAGCCAACTATGTACCTTTCCCCTTATTATCTATTACATGGGATGTTGTGAAGATTACCTTACTTGCAACATTGCTTTCAATGCGGTTATGCCTCTAAGTCGTGCTTCGACACGTAGGAGAAATAGCCACATCGAGGGCATTACAAGTTGGTAATCAGAGCCTTCCCCGACATTAGGAGCCCCCACTGCTTGATCGAATTAGCTGCCGAGTTGAGTCTAGAAAAATGTTTTGAGTCTTTTAGGAATTATATATCGGAGAGTTTAGGAATTATTTTTACTCCCCAGTCCCTTCATCGCTCTGGTGAGGCCTCCTGACGTAAAGTTTTGACTCTTCTCTTCTCAAATTTCACAAAAAAAATTAGGGTCACGCGGGTATCTTGGAATCGTTCCGATCGATTTGTGATGAGAACATTGTTCTTGGTGCCTCCTGTCTTTAGGGGTTGTGGTAGTGTCCCAGGGAGTTGAGCTCCGAGGTGTTGTCGTCACAATTATATCGTTGCAGTTCTGGAATACCTGAGTTTAGTTCGCCGACATCGAAAATCTCTTTTATGCAGTTGTTGGTGAGATAACCTCGACGCCACCCAGTACTGGGGCGGGAGTTCGGGAGTATTGCCATAACTTGTATAACGGATGCTTTTCGAAGGTTGAGGTAGACGATTTTCGAAGTTTTTCTCGGTTATGTGTTGAAGGATGGATACAGCTGGATGTAGGATTTGCTAGATTTGGGTGAGATATTATGCTTCCCCTGTATCCCCAACACCTGATTGCATAACCGGAAAGGTTCGGGAGTTTCATAGGTGGGAATTCTTGTAGCTCTAGTTCTTCTTCCACAGATATTTGGTTTGAGATTGGGTGATCCTTACCAAGTATTCGTTCTTGCTCGATACCTTGTTGATTTTATTTCTCTACCTAAATTCTAAGTGTCTTCTCAATTTATGGATATGTGACCATTTCAATTGGAATGCATTCGTTCATTTTGTTTGGACGTGAAGACCATTTGTTGAAATTTCATCCCGCTTGATTCAGCTTCAATTTTGTCAATGTGCTAATGGATGTCAACCTCTTCAGGATGGATCCTCCAACGCGCACGACTCTGAATCCGGATCCGCCACCACCACCCCCTCCTCCGGAGGCATGGCAAGCTGTGATGGCATCTACCAAAGAAAACACGCAGTTGATCATGCAAATTCTTCAAGAGCGCAACCAAGCGAACCAAGGCAAAAATCAGAATCACTTTGCTACACACAACCAGTTCCTTGCTAACCAGCCAAAGACTTTCAGCAATTGTGTTGAGGCAACTGAAGCTGATGATTGGCTTGTGGACTTGTGCAAGCATTTCGAGTGCAGTAACGTCAGGCCTGAGGACTTTGTCAAGTTTGCTTCCTTCCAACTCAAAGACCAAGATCTAGAATGGTTTCAGCAGTACAAAGATTCTAGAGGAGGCCGTGTGATTACCTGGGATGAATTCCGTGAAGACTTCAAAGCTCATCATATTCCTTAGAGCGTTGTTGAAAGCAAGCGTGAGGAATTCCGCAACCTGAAGCAAGGCTCTATGTCTGTCTATGACTACAACAAGTTGTTTCAGAAGCTCGCCCACTTTGCTAAGAAGGACGTCCCTGACGAGAAGAGCATGATATACCAGTTCAGGGGTCGTCTCAGAGAAGAAATCCAGCTAGCTCTTGTTCTCTTGGAGCCCTTGAGGTACGATGAGTTCTACAACATGGTATTGAAGCAAGAGGCTGCTCAACTGAAGTGTGATGCTTCCAAGAAGCGAGTCAGAGATGCTACCCCTTCTTCCTCTACTCATGTGGCTAAGCAGCAGAAGTATTGGCTTCCTCCTCCTCCGTTCCGTCAGCCGTATCAACAGAAGAGCAAAGGTGGCAGTGGATCTTCCCACCCACCCAACCCTGGCTTTCAGAACAAGACTTCTTCTCAAGCTCCAAGATCGAGTGCTCCGTATCACCGTCCGCTTTCAGAGGTCACGTGCAACAAGTACCAACAGAAGGGTCACTATGCCAACAAATGCTTCAATCAGAGGCATCTCCCTCCTCCTCCTCCTCCTCCTCCTGTGAGATCAGCAAGTACAAGTTTGGTCAAGCATAACCCCAAGTACGCCAAGGTCAACATGGTGAATGCAGCTCAGGCAGAGGACTTGTCAGATGTCATCATGGGTAACCTTCCTGTTAACGATATTCCTGCTAAAGTTCTTTTTGACACTTGTGCATCACATTGTTTCATCTCGAGACCTTTTGCATCTATGCATGTGTGGTATTCTGAAGTTTTGCATAAACCGTTAGCAATTGTCTCTCCAGGTAGATGTTTGCTCGCAAACTATGAGATTCCGGATATTTCTATCATGATGGGTGATTTTAAGTTTCTGGCTTCTCCAATGGTCCTTGGTAACTCCGATATTGATCTTATTCTTGGAATGGACTGGCTTTCTAAGCACAAGGCTCAGCTTGATTGTGCAGCCAGGCAGATTCAATTGACTCATTCATCTGAGGATGTAATTGTCTTTGCCGCTCGGGATAATACCATCCGTCTGTTTTCTCTCAATGAGAAGGGTGAACTGGATGCCATCTCTCAGATTCCAGTCGTTTGCAAATATCAAGATGTCTTTCCAGAAGAGCTTCCAGGAATGCCTCCGCACCGGCTAGTTGAATTCGTCATTGATCTTGAGCCTGGCACGGAACCTATTTGCAAACGTCCTTACAGGCTCGGATCTGAAGAGTTGAAGGAGCTGAAGAAGCAACTCGATATTCAAGAGCGAATGGGTCTCATCAGACCTAGTTCTTCTCCGTGGGGTTGTGGAGTACTTTTTGTGAAGAATAAGGATGGAACAGACCGACTTTGTGTTGACTACCATCCATTGAACAAGAAGACTATCAAGAACAAGTACCCACTTCCCAACATCAACGAGCTGTTCGAACAACTCAAAGGTGCCCAAGTATTCTCCAAGCTTGATCTCCGTATGGGTTATCACCAGATTCGAATCCGTGAGCAAGATATTCCCAAGACGGCTTTCAGAACAAGCTATGGTTCATATGAATACACTGTCATGTCTTTTGGCCTCGTCAACGCTCCTCCGACTTTCTCTCGCATGATGAACTTCATCTTCAACGCCTACACAAATGACTTCATTTTGGTCTATCTCGACGACATTCTGGTCTTTTCGAAGAACAAGGAAGATCATGCCAAGCACTTGCGTTTGGTGCTCAATAAGCTCAGGGAACATCAGTTCTACGCCAAGTTCTCAAAGTGCGAGTTTTGGCTCGATGAGGGTCTCTATCTTGGGCATATCATATCTGCCAAGGGCATTGCGGTGAATCCTGAGAAGGTGTCTGCAATTCTGAATTGGGAACCACCTCAGAACGTGAAGCAACTCCGTAGCTTCCTTGGTTTCGCAAGCTACTGTCGAAGGTTCGTTGAGAACTTTTCAAAGATCGCAAAGCCTCTTTCAAAGCTTCTCTAGAAGCATGTCAAGTACGTTTAGTCTCCGGAATGTGACATTGCTTTCAACACTTTGAAAGAGAAATTGGTCACTGCTCCAGTTCTGACTCCACCTGATGAATACAAACCATTCGAGGTCTTCTGCGATGCCTCTCTTCAAGGTCTTGGTACAGTGTTGATGCAAGAGAAGAAAGTTGTGGCTTATACCTCTCGCCAGTTGAAGCCCAACGAGAAGAACTACCCCACTCACGTCCTCGAGTTGGCGGCAGTTGTGCATGCTCTTTTGACTTGGAGCCATCTTTTATTGGGAAGAAAAGTGGACATCTTCATTGACCACAAGAGTCTCAAGTACATCTTCACTCAGCCTAATCTCAACCTCAGGCAGACTCGTTGGGTCGAAATGATTCAAGAGTATAATCCGAGTATCGAGTATACTCCAGGCAAGGCCAATGTGATTGCTGACGCATTGAGCAGTAAGGCTTACTGCAACAGTCTGATTATCAAGCCTTACCAACCCGAGCTTTGTGAAGCTTTCCGCAAACTCAATCCGCAAGTTGTTCCTCAAGGTTTCCTCGCCAACCTTCAAGCCTCTCCTACCTTGTAAGACCAGATTCGTGAGGCTCAACTTCTTGATGCTATGGTGAAGAAGGTGAAGATTGGGATTGCCAAGAGTCAACAGAAGTACAAGTGCTACCGCCTTGATGACAAGGATACTCTCTTCTTCGAGGATCGTATTGTTGTTCCCAAAGGTGACCTTCGTAAAGTTATCATGAACGAGGCTCACAATTCACTCCTCTCCATCCACCCTGGGAGTACGAAGATGTATCAGGACCTCAAGCAGGCTTATTGGTGGACTCGAATGAAGCGCGAGATTGCTCAGTTCGTGAATGAATGTGATGTCTGCAGAAGAGTGAAGGCAGAACACCAAAGGCCAGCTGGTCTCCTCCAACCCCTTTCCATTCCAGAATGGAAGTTTGACCACATTTAGATGGACTTCGTGACTGGGTTTCCAAAGTCCAAGAGCGGCAATGATGCTATATTCGTTGTCATCGACAAACTCACTAAAGTGGCTCACTTTCTGCCTATCAAAGAGTCTATCACTGCAGCTCAATTGGCGGAGCTGTATACCTCTCGGATTGTCTCGCTGCACGGCATTCCACAGGTTATCTCTTCAGACCGTGGCAGCATCTTTACCTCCAAGTTTTGGGAGTCTTTTCAAAAGGCCATGGGCACCAACATCCGCTTCAGCACAGCTTTCCATCCTCAAACTAGCGGTCAAGTCGAGCGTGTCAATCAGATTCTTGAAGATATGCTCAGGGCTTGCGTTATCTCCTTCGGTACGAAGTGGGAGGATTGCCTTCCATATGCCGAATTCTCCTACAACAACAGTTTTCAAGCCAGTTCGGGCAAGGCCCCATTCGAAATTCTCTATGGCAGGAACTGCCATACTCCTGTTAACTGGTCAGAAACCGGTGAATGTCAACTTTTGGGAAATGACTTAATCACAGAGGCAGAGGAAATGTGTAAGGTCATTCATGATAACCTCAAAGCAGCGCAATCGCGCCAGAAGAGCTACTATGATAGTAAGCCCTATGATTTGGCTTTTGAGATCGGAGACCATGTTTACCTCCGCATCTCTCCAATGAAAGGTACTCATCGCTTCGGTATCAAAGGGAAGCTTGCCCCTAGATACGTGGGTCCTTTCAAGATCGTCAGCAAGAGAGGCGATCTCGCCTACCAACTCGAGCTTCCTTCAAACTTTGCAAATGTGCACGACGTGTTCCATGTCTCTCAGCTCCGCAAGTGCTTCAAGACTCCGGACGGCACCGTCAACTTCGAATACATTGATCTCCAAGAAGATCTCTCTTATCGTGAGCACCCCGTTGCTATTCTTGAAGAGACTGAACGCAAGAATCGCAATAAGTCAATCAAATTCCTCAAAGTCAAGTGGTCACACCATTCCGACCGTGAAGCCACCTGGGAACGCGAGGATCACCTCCGTTCTGAGTACCCGGCGTTCTTCCAGTCCTAGATCTCGGGTCGAGATCCTTTCGTAGTGGTGGAGTGTTGTAACACCCCGGATGTAATTTACCTAATATGTACTCCAACTCTTGCCGTTTCCGATGCTAAGTTATTTTATTTCCTCAGGTTCGGCTTTTTGTCTCTGTGTGTTGTTGTCGTTTGTCATGCATCTCATATCATGTCATCATGTGCATTGCATTTGCATACGTGTTCGTCTCTTGCATCCGAGCATTTTCCCTGTTGTCCGTTTTGCATTCCGGCGCTCCTATCTCCTCCGGTGGTCCTTTCTACCTTCCTTTCATGTGTGGGGGTTAAACATTTCTGGATTGGACCGAGACTTGCCAGGCGGCCTGGGTTTACTACCTGTAGACCGCCTGTCAAGTTTTGTATCATTTGGACTTCGTTTGATACTCCAATGGTTAACCGAGGGACCGAGAAGGCCTCGTGTGTGTTGCAGCCCAACATGCTTCCAATTTGGCCCAAAATCCACCAAAACACTCTCCATCATCTAGAGCGTTCGATCAAGATCGCGTGGCCGAAAACCACACCTCATTTGGACTCTCCTAGCTCCTTCTATGCCTATAAATAGGTCCCCCTCCGAAATTCACGAGTCTCCCCTCTCCCGAAACCCTAGATCCATCTTCCCCGTGCCGCCAGACACGTCCGAACCAGACCGGACGTGTCCGACTCGCCCCGCCGCCGCCACGTGTCAGCTCCTGACTCACCCCATGCGCCGCCCCACATCGTCGGCCCGCTCGGCCCGGGAAGGGCCCCCGAGGCCCACGCC
>NC_057797.1:286540309-286599058 GCF_018294505.1 Triticum aestivum | reverse complement strand
CGCGCCGCCGCGCCGGCCTCCCGTTCCAGCGACTCCGCGCCTCGACGACCGTGCCGCCCGCCGCAGCCAAGTCGTCGCCCCGTCGCACTCCTCGCCGGCGCCGCCCGCGGCAAGTACCTCGACGTCCGCGCCCGTGCCGCCCGGATCCCACCGGTCCCCGAGTCTGGTGACCCTGCGTCCAACTCCAGCGAGCTCCGGCCTCCTCCCCCTCGAACTCCGGCGAACTTCCTCCTCCGGGCAACCTCGTTTCCCGTGCACCTATATAGTAACCGGATCCAGATCCAGATCCAAAACTCGGTTGACTTTCTCCCGAAACCCTAGATAATTTGCATTTTTTCATCATGCTATATCTCCGCATTCGTAGCTCCGTTTTGGGCATGTAGCATATCAAAATGTTCGCCTCAGAGAGCACATCATTTAATCTCATTGCATCATTTTCATTTGAGTTCATCTTGATGCCCAAAATGCTGTTGGAAGAGAGCTATTTGAGTTAATTGTCAGATTCGCTTCACCAAATAGCTAATTGTCATTTTTGCCATGATTATTGTGTGCATGATATGCTCCTGAGATCTACATGTGTTTTGTTATATGCTTTGCCATGTTTACAGAGGTGCTATCCATGTATTTTTGTGATATGTGTGGTGACTAGCACAAGCTTGCAAAGTAGTGCATTCGTTAATGCTGATTTCAGGGACTTAGTTTTTCACTAAGTCCTTGATCTGTTTTTTTTCAATATGCCATATGTTCATGTTGTTTCCTAGTGATCCGTGTCTCTTTTGAGGACGATCAGTAAGGATGATTTGTTAATCTTGTGGTGCTCTATCCATCCATGTCTTTGTTTGCAATTATGGAGCACCCTAGCTTCAGTCAATCGAGCTCTACTTTTGCTATTTCGTGAATCCTGGCAGATTGTCTACTTGTTAGCGATTTTGCCGAGGATGTTGTTGTTGATCCGTGCATGCTATGTTGTTGTTCTTGCCATGTCCAGCTTATATAATATGTATTCTTGATGGGTGTATGCTTAGTTTGTCATTACTTGCTCTGTAGTAATTGCATCGAGCTCGTGAACATGCCTACTCGTTAAGATATTTGCATGCTCCAGTTTTTCACTAAGTCTGAGATCTGATTATGTTTTTGCTATGTTCACATGCTTGCAATTGTATTTTCTGATCCCTTTTGGCTCAAGGTCACTAAGGGACTTTCGTTAAGCTCTTTGAGTAGCTCCGTGCCATGCTTTAATTTGCCATGTTAAGTCTGAAACCCGTTTATCAATTGCTCTTTTGCCATGCTTGTTTGAACCTGTTAATGGATGAATTGGCCGTAGCTGAGTGTTCATCTTTTGTCAAGCATTATGAGTGGATCCCTGCCATGTATTTTGTTGCCATGTTTGAGTGCTGTAGCATAATTATCTTGTTGCATTTAGATGGCTACTTGCTGTTTATCGCAGACCGGTGCCATATTTGTTTTGCTTGCCATTTACAAACCGTCCATCCGATTCCAGTATTCTTTATATCGATTTCAAGCGAAATCACCGCACCTTTCCAGTGGAACACTTGGACTTCCAAGTTGAGGCCATGTTCAATCATTCCTTGTCAAATCTTGCATCTGCATCACATATCGCATTTCGCATAGCATACCATGTTTGCATCATGTTGTTTGAGCTTTGCACGTGGTTGATTGTGTTCCTTTTGCTTGTTTGTCTTGTTTGGGTAGAGCCGGGAGACAAGTTCGCTAATGAGGAGCCTGTTGAGTTTGCTTTCGAGGATCCAGTCAACTCTGACAACTTTGCAGGCAAGATGATCATACCCTCGAAATCACTTCTATCTTTGCTTTGCTAGATGCTCGCTCTTTTGTTATGCCTATCCTACGATGCCTACCACTTGCTTATCATGCCTCCCAAATTTCCATGTCAAACCTCTAACCCACCATGTCCTAGCAAACCGTTGATTGGCTATGTTACCGCTTTGCTCAGCCCCTCGTATAGCGTTGCTAGTTGCAGGTGAAGATTGGAGACCGTTCCTTGTTGAAACATTGTTTATTGTTGGGATATCATTATATTATATTGTTATCTTAATGCATCTATATACTTGGTAAAGGGTGGAAGGCTCGGCCTTTTGCCTAGTGTTTTGATCCACTCTTGCCGCCCTAGTTTCCGTCATATCAGTGTTATGTTCCCGGATTTTGCGTTCCTTACGCGGTTGGGTAATAATGGAAACCCCTTGACAGTTCGCCTTGATTAAAACTCCTCCAGCAATGCCCAACCTTGGTTTTACCATTTGCCACCTAGCCTCTTTTTCCCTTGGGTTTCCGGAGCCCGAGGGTCATCTTTTTTTTAAACCCCCCCGGGCCAGTGCTCTTCTGAGTGTTGGTCCACCTCGTCAGCTGCCGGTGGCCACCAGGGGAAACTCTGGGCTGGCCTACCGGAAGTTTAGACAATCTGAGTGTGCCCTGAGAACGAGATATGTGCAACTCATATCGGGATTTGTCGGCACATTTAGGCGGTGTTGCTGGATTTGTTTTAACTAGTCGAAGTTGTCTTGTAGAACCGAGATACCGAGTCTGATCAGAATGTCTCGGGAGAAGGTATATCCTTCGTTGACCGTGAGAGCTTGTCATGGGCTAAGTTGGGACTCCCCTGCAGGGATTTGAACTTTCAAAAGCCATGCTCGCGGTTATGGGCAGATGGGAATTTGTTAATGTCCGGTTGTAGATAACTTGAACCTTAATTTAATTAAAATGAATCAACGGTGTGTGTTACAGTGACGGTCTCTTCTCAGCGGAGTCCGGGAAGTGCACACAGTGTTGGAGTAGTGTTTGCCGTAGGTTGTTCTATAGTTATTCGTCCGTGCCTTGCCTTCTCTTCGCGCTCTTTTTTGCGAACAGGTTAGCCACCATATATGCTAGTTGATTGCTGCAGCTCCACATATTACCTTACCTTTCCAATAAGCTTAAATAGTCTTGATCACGAGGGTGCGAGATTGCTGAGTCCCCATGGCTCACATATTACTTCCAAACCAGATGCAGGGCCCGATGATTCCGTTCCAGATGATGCGCTTGAGCTCAAGTGGCAGTTCGACGAAGACTAACGCCGTTACTATGTGTCTTTCCCTGATGATCCGTATTGGTGCCCAGTTGGGGCGATCGGCACCATGTCGCATGTTGGGGTTGATCTTTTATTTTGGTACCGTAGTAAGACCATGAGTGCATTGGATGATGTAATGCTATTTATGTACTTTGTGTGACGTGGCGAGTGTAAGCCAACTATGTACCTTTCCCCTTATTATCTATTACATGGGATGTTGTGAAGATTACCTTACTTGCGACATTGCTTTCAATGCGGTTATGCCTCTAAGTCGTGCTTCGACACGTAGGAGATATAGCCACATCGAGGGCGTTACAGCCCGTTCCAGTGTGCAGCCGTGCACCCACTACGGCACCGCTCTCCGTGTGTTTGATTGCACCCGCCATGCCCATGCCCGTGCACATTCCCCCCTCAGCATCACGGGACGTCACCGTCGAGCACTACCTCATAGCGACGTGAGTTTCCGTCCTCCCGCGCCGCAACCGTCGATCGCGCAAACATTCTGTGCTGCCTTGAAGACTTCAACAATGGTGTTCTGAAGAATGACAATGACTACGCTATCGCAGCACATGGCCTCAGCCGCTGCTGCAATTAGTTTTTTGGATTTAATACTGTATCTCAATCATATGAATATACAGCCACCGTGTGACTAAAGGAAACCTATAGTTTTAACAAACTTGTGTTTTTCTCTCTGAATGTACAAAATTATCAAACAATTTTTTAGATAGACCACCTGTATGGAAACCGAGAGCTTCCCCAATAAGCCAAGGGGAAATGTTCCACGCAAGATTCGTGCATCCCTTCATCGCAAAGATTTTAGATTGAACACCCGTATGCAAAGCGAGAGCTATGGTCCTTCCCGAGTAAGCCAATGGAAAATTTACGCACAGGATTTGTGCATCTCTTGATCGCAAACAGTTCAGATTGAACATGGTATGAAAAGCTAGAGCCATGGTTCCTTCTGCACTAAGCCAAGAGAAAATTTGGCGTTCAGGATTTGTACATCCCTTCAATGCAAACGATTGTTTTTGATGACCCGTGTGCAACCACATACAGACAATTTGGTAAGATTTGCATCTGTCATATTGGGTGCCATTTGTCAAACTGGAATGATTGGCATTTTTCGATATAGTAACATTGCCCTTTGTCAACCTTGTAGCACTGTATTTGTGAAAATTTGCTGCTAAAAATGCTAGCGCTATCTAATTTCGCAACTGAAATTCAGTAAGCATAGATTTCATTCATATATTAAGCAGTCGGTTCTTTATATAAATAGCTCAACTTGACAGCTGAACCGACCAAACTTTCCCCAATTGTTGCCAACCACGTACTGAAATAACTAGTTCAACTATATATACCAGCTAATTTTATGTACGTGGTATAGTTCAACCATATCTATAGTCAAATGAACTGAACAAAATAGCCCCTAAATACTACTATAGAGGGGCTTTGTTCTACATCCAGTAGCCTCTCCTTCGTCGTGTCCACTCAGTAAGAGGCAGAGGAGGAGAAGCCTACTGACGAGTTGGACAACTAGAATCCTCCTCCTCGTCCTCCCGCAGGAACTTGACGTAGCGTGCAAGCTCGCTGATGCACATGTAGGGTTCCACCTCCCTCTCACCTTCGGGTGGTGGTGGCGGAGCGGGTGATGACCTCGGCGGTTGACGGTGGGATGGCGGTCACGGTGGGGTGGCGGCCGCGACGGCAACCTTCCGCCTTTCGGTCGCGGTGGTGAAGCGGTGATGGCCACGGTGGCCGCTAGTGGGGTGCCGGCCATGAAGGCCACCTCCCGCCTTCGGGCCATGATGGTGGAGCGGGTGATGGCCCTGGTTTTCAACGGTGGTGTGGCGGCCATGGCGGCAGATGGTGGGGTGGCGACAATGGCGGTGAGCAACAGGTGCCGATTGGTAGTGACACGTCTCCAAGGTATCTATAATTTTTTATTTTTCCATGCTATTATATTATATGTTTTGGATGTTTTATATGCATTAATATGCTATTCTATATTATTTTTGGGACTAACTTATTAACATAGTGCCCAGTGCCAGTTTATGTTTTTTCCTTGTTTTTGAGTTTTACATAAAAGGAATATCAAATGGAGTCCAAATGGAATACAACTTTCATGATGATTTTTCTAGGACCAAAAGACACACGTAGGACTTGGAGATGAAGTAAGAAGAGTCCCGACGAGCACAAGCCTTCTGGGCGCGCCCTAGGGTGCGCGCCCCGGCTTGTGGGCCCCTCACAGCTCTTCTAACCATAATTCTTGGCCTATAAATTCCCATGTATTCCCAAATGACCAGAAGCGTCCACCAAAATACTTTTCCGCCGCCATAACATTATGTTCCTTTGAGATCCCATCTTGGGGCCTTTTCCGGCATCCTGTCGGAGGGGTATTTGATCACGAAGGGCATCTACATCAACACTATTGCCCCTCCGATGAGGCGTGAGTAGTTTACCACAGACCTATGGGTCCATAGCTAGTAGCTAGATGGCTTCTTCTCTCTCTGTCATCTTAAATACAATGTTCTCCTCGATGTTCTTGGAGATCTATTCGATGTAATCTTCTTTTGTTGTGTGTTTGTCGAGATCAATGAATTGTGGATTTATGATCAGATTATATATGAATATTATTTGAATCTTCTCCGAATTCTTATATGCATGATTTAATATCTTTGTATTCTCTTCGAATTATCGCTTTGGTTTGGCCAACTAGATTGTTTTTTCTTGCAATGGGAGAGGTGCTTAGTTTTGGGTTAAATCTTGCGGTGTCCTCACCTAGTGACAAAGTAGGGGTAGCGAGGCACGTATTTATATTTTTCCATCAAGGGTAAAAAGATGGGGTTTTGATCATATTGCTTGAGTTTATCCCTCTACATCATGTCATCTTGCTTAAGCCATTACTATGTTCTTATGAACTTAATACTCTAAATGCATGCTGGATGGCAATCGGTGTGTGGAGTAATCATAGTAGATGCAGGCAGGAGTGGGTCTACTTGACATGGACGTGATGCCTATATTCATCATCATTGCCTTCGATATCGCCATAACTTTGTGCTTTTCTATCTGTCGGCGTCCTAGGAACGGGGGTGCCCAGACTTGCCTGCCTGTGGCCTAGGGTGTGGCTCCACCAACGGCCTGGTACGTCCCATCTTCAGCAGCAACAACTCAAGACCCTCGCGAGGGGCCAAGCCTCGCGAGGCGGACGACACCAGGACCTCCCTGGGGGCAGACTCACTAGGCTGGCTCCTGAGGAGTGGAGATATCTATGCATGGAGCACCTCGCGAGGTTCACGTGACGTGAGCCATGATGACCAAGGCCAGGCGAGCGCCAGTGGGCTTAGTGTACCCGTTTCCTCTTTGGTGCTAAGGAGGCAAGCATAGGCGCGGGGTCCCGAGGCATCAGGCAAAGGTTCCCATATCGGTGCAACAAGACCAAGACCAGCAGGACGGCAGGATGGAGGTCATCGCGAAGCCCATGACAGCATCACCACCAGAGCCTTTGGCAGACGAAGACCACCTTTTGTCAGGATAACTTGTACTAGTTGCCCCCCCCCATCATCTTGGTCGTTGTGGGATCCCTTCCCGCCTAACATTTGGGAAGAGGACCAAGGCCACTATAAATAGGACTTAGCCACTACCATAGAGAAGGATCTGGGATCCGATTCATTCCACCCTAATGAGCTCACCAGTTCATCCAGCCCTAGAACACCTCACCTCCTGAGGTTGTTCATCCATTGTATTATTTCATCCTCAGCCCCCCGAGGCAATCCACCCACAAACTGGAGAAGAGTATTACACCGCAAGGTGGCCCAAACCAGTATAAACCCTCGATCGCGTCTCTTGTTCTTTGGCTCTGTCGAGCTAGGCCGTGGAATCATTGAGTGAGCGAGCAAGGAAGAGAGGTCTTCGTGCGCACCCCAAAGTTTGAATCTCACAAGGGTTTGCTGGAACCCGCAATCCGGCATTTGGCGCGCCAGGTAGGGGTGGTCTGAAGCCTTTCTTCCATCGATAGACGCACCACTTCTCCACCGCATCCATGGATGACGCTCGCCGGGCTGCCCTTGCCACCTGCGTCGCCCAGACGGCGCCCATCGGCGGACCTCCCCATCGCTCTCCATCACCCGCTGGCAACGCCGCCACCGGCCCGGTGGGAAATTAGCAGCAAGCTTCATCGCTGCACCCCTCTGTGTGGAGGGACAGACGCACAGCCACCCCGTCATTGACTCCGGACGTCTCATTGTCCCATGCTCGCCATGGGCCCTCGGACGCGAAGGTCACGCTGCTTATGGCGCGTGAGCTCTTGCGTTACTGCCTCGTCGACGACCTCTACGAGGACTGGCTGGATCGCATCGCCGAGCTCATCAGCACCATTGGGGGCTCTCCTGCACCGTCCCTTTCGTTGCCTCATTCGCCCCCTACTGCGGGTGATGTAACCCACAGAGCACCTCCGCCACCTCCGCATCAAGGCGTCGCCCTCGCACCAAGACGCGTGGCCCCGCGGCGCGACCCACCATGTAGGGCACCCGCGCGTGAGGAAGGAAGCTGCCGGGAAATCCCATGGCCGCAAGAAGATGCTCCTGTACTCCTAGCACCACCACATCAAGATCGTTCGCCCCCTACGGCGGCGGCGCGTGGGTACCAAGACCAGGCTCCACCTCCATGATGGGCGTCGGTGACCACGGCGGGTTGCTGCGCCTTCACCCCCGAGCTGTGCAACGTTGTCTGGCCCGACAAGTTCAAGCCCGACCTACCTCCGCGCTATGACAGCACCCCTGACCCTTCTGACTTATTGCAGCTCTAGGAGCTGAGCATCGAGGCGGCCAACGGCGACGAGAACGTTATGGCGAACTGGTTTCCCATGGCTCTCAAGGACGACGCGCGCTCGTGCCTCTTGAACCTGCCTGCGGGGTCCATCTCCTACTGGAGAGAGATGCGCGAGCACTTCGTCGCCAACTTCCAAGCCACTCACGACCGCCCGCCTGCCGCAGGTGACCTGCGGCGCATCAAGCAGTAGCTAGGGGAGACCCTGCAGAAGTACATCCAGCGTTTCAACAGCTTTCGCCTCAAGATCCCCAAGGTGACGGATGAGGCCATCATCTCAGCATTCTTTGATGGCGTCCGTGATGTCAAGATGAAGGAGGAGCTCGCCATACATGAGGACCTGTGCACAGCTCTGGAGATGTTCAATATGGTGAACAAGTGCGCGAGAGCTGAGGAGGGACGCCTCTCCCTTCTCGAGCTTCCATCCGTCGACCCAGAAGACAAGAAGGCGAAGACCAAGGACGTGAAGCGCAAGGGGGCTACTATGCTCGCGACGGAGCGGAAGATGAAGCGTGGTTGCGACCACCCCGAGTCATCCAAGTCCAACCACCCATTCTGTCCCTTCCACAACGTGCACAACCACAACACCAACGACTGTCAGGAGCTCAGGGCCATCCGCGACGGGCGCTTTGGTCGACGCCCTGAGCGCAACGACCGAGGCTACGGTCATGGAGGAGGCCGAAGTAGAGGACGCTAGGATGACCACAGCCCCCGCCAGGAGTGGCGCGACCGGCCTCGCAAGGATCGCTGGCAAGACTAGCCTCGCGAAGGCGCCTGGAGGGACCAGCCTCACGAGGACCACCCTCAGGGCAACACCGGGCTCCCTCCGCTGCCGCCACCACCAAGGAGGAATGATGACCATCACCAGGATGAGGGGGCTGGCGGATTTGAGGAGCCTCGCGATGTCGCCTGCATCCTGAATGGCTCTCAGGCCCAGCCTCCTAGCGCATCTTCAAGCAGTTTGCTCGTGAGGTGAACGCGGCCCTCCCCAGGCTCGAGGCCACGCTCTCTCTTAGGTGGTCCAAGTACACCATTACCTTCAGCTCATTCGACCAGCTCAAGTGTGCAGCAACTGCCGGTGCCCTCCCGATGCTCTGCTCGCCCATCATGAGCAACATCCTCGTCACCAAGGCACTCATTGATAGCGGCGCAGGGCTCAGTGTCCTTTCCGTCGAAATGTTCAACCGCCTCCAAGTGTCATTTGATCATCTACAGCCAACCAAGCCCTTCTCAAGAGTGACCAACGGCTGCACCACCCTGATAGGGCAGGTCCACCTCCCTATTACCTTCGGCAAGCGTGACAACTACCGCACCGAGCTCATCGACTTCGACGTCGCCCACATCCGCCTGCCATACAACGCCATCCTTGGGTATCCAGCCCTAGCCAAGTTTATGGCAGTGACTCATCACGACTACAATATCCTCAAGATGCTAGGAAGCTACGGCGTCATCACGGTCGCTGCTACCTCTTGAGCACTTCGTAGGTTTTCCCTTGAAGAGGAAAGGGTGATGCAGTAGAGCAGCGTAAGTATTTCCCACAGTTTTTTAGAACGAAGGTATCAATCTAGTAGGAGACCACGCGCAAGTTGTCTCGTACCTACACAAACAAATAAGAACCTCGCAACCAACGTGATAAAGGGGTTGTCGATCCACTCACGGCCACTTGCAGGAGTGAGATCTGATAGAGATAATAATAGTAAGATAAATATTTTTGGTATTTTTATGATACAGATTGAAAGTAAAGATTGCAAAATAAAATAGATTGGAAACTTGTATGATGGAGAATAGACCCGAGGGCCATAGGTTTCACTAGTGGTTTCTCTCAAGATAGCATAAGTATTACGGTGGGTGAACAAATTACTGTCGAGCAATTGATACAAAAGTTAATAATTATGAGAATATCTAGGCATGATCATGTATATAGGCATCACGTCCATGACAAGTAGACCGAAATGACTCTGCATCTACTACTCTTACTCCACACATCAACCGCTATTCAGCATGCATCTAGAGTATTAAGTTCATAAGAACAGACTAACGCCTTAAGCAAGATGACATGATGTAGAGGGATAAACTCATGCAATATGATATAAACCCCATCTTTTTATCCTCGATGGCAACAATACAATAAATGTCGTATCCCTTTCTGTCAGTGGGATCGAGCACCGCAAGATTGAACCCAAAGCTAAGCACTTCTCCCATTGCAAGAAAGATCAATCTAGTAGGCCAAACCAAACTGCTAATTCGAAGGTACTTGCAAAGATAAACAAATCATACATAAAATAATTCAGAGAAGATTCAAAATATTTTTCATAGATAAACTTCATCATAAACCCACAATTCATCGGATCTCGACAAACACACCGCAAAAAGAAGAGTTACATCGAATAGATCTCCAAGAGAATCCAGGAGTTACATCGAATAGATCTCCACTAGTAGGCCTTTTCCTAGTAGTGTCTAGGAGAACTTTGTATTGACATCCAAAGAGAGAGAAGAAGCCATCTAGCTACTAGCTATGGACCCGAAGGTCTGAACTAAACTACTCACACATCATCGGAGGGAGGCATGGAGTTGATGTAGAGGCCCTCTGTGATCAATGCCCCATCCGGCGGAGCTCCGGAAAAGGCCCCAAGATGTGATCTCTTGGGTACAGAAGGTTGCGGTGGTGGAAAAAGGGTTTCGTGGTGCTCCTGGATGTTTGCGGGGTATATGGATATATATAGGAGGAAGAAGTAGGTCGGTGGAGCAACAAGGGGCCGACGAGGGTGGAGGTCACGCCTAGGGGAGTGGGCACGCCCCTTGCCTCGTGGCCTCCTCGATTGTTTCTTAACGTCCACTCCAAGTCTCCTGGATAACGTTTGTTCCAAAAATAACACTCCCGAAGGTTTCATTCCGTTTGGACTCCGTTTGATATTCCATTTCGGTGAAACACTAAAATAGACAAAAAAAAACAACAATTTTGGATGGGCCTCCGGTTAATAGGTTAGTCCCAAAAATAATATAAAGTGTAAAAATAAGCCCATTAACATCCAAAATAGAAAATATAATAGCATGGAGCAATCAAAAATTATAGATATGTTGGAGACGTATCAAGCATCCCCGAGCTTAATTCTTGCGCGTCCTTGAGTAGGTAAATGATAAAAACAGAATTTTTGATGTGGAATGCTTCCTAACATATTTCTCAATGTAATTTTTCTTTATTGTGGCATGAATGTTCAGATCCAAAAGATTCAAGATAAAATTTTAATATTGACATAGAAATAATAATACTTCAAGCATACTAACTAAGAAATTATGTCTTCTCAAAATAACATGGCCAAAGAAAGTTATCCCTACAAAATAATATAGTCTGGCTATGCTCTATCTTCATCACACAAAATATTAAATCATGCACAACCCTGATGACAAGCGAAGCAATTGTTTCATACTTTTGATGTTCTCAAACTTTTTCAATATTCATGAAATATATGAGCCTGAGCCATGTATATAGCACTATGGTGGAACAGAATGGTGGTTGTGGAGAAGACAAAAAAGGAGAAGATAGTCTCACATCAACTAGGCGTATCAACGGGTTATGGATAAGCCCATTAATAGATATCAATATGGGTGAGTAGGAATTGCCATGCAACGGATGCACTAGAGCTATATGTGTATGAAAGCTCAACAAAAGAAACTAAGTGGGTGTGCACCCAACTTGCTTGCTCACCAAGACCTAGGGCAATTTGAGGAAGCCCGTCATTGGAATATACAAGTAAAGTTCTATAATGTAAAATTCCCGCTAGTTTATGAAACTGAAAACAAAGGAGACTCTCTATCATGAAGATCAAGGTGCTACTTTGAAGCACAAGTGTGGAAAAAGGATGGTAACATTGTCCCTTCTCTCTTTTTCTCTCATTTTTTATTTTTTTTATTTGGGCCTTCTTTCTTTCTTTTTTCTTTTGGCTTCTTTTCTCTTTTTTCGTCTGGAGTCTCATCCTGACTTGTGGGGGAAACATAGTCTCCATCATCCTTTCCTCACTGGGACAATGATCTAATAATGATGATCATCACACTTATTTTTACTTACAACTCAAGAATTACAACTCAATACTTAGAAGAAAATATGACTATGTGAATGCCTCTGGTAGTGTACCGGGATATGCAATGAATCAAGAGTGACATGTATGGAAAAATTATGAATGGTGGCTTTGCCACAAATACGATGTCAACTACATGATCATGCATGGCAATATGACAATGATGAAGCGTGTCATATAAAACAAAACGGTGGAAAGTTGCATGGCAATATATCTCGGAATGGCTATGGAAATGCCATGGTAGGTAGGTATGGTGGCTGTTTTGAGGAAGGTATATAGTGGGTTTATGGTACCGGCGAAAGTTGCGCGGTACTAGAGAGGCTAGCAAATGTGGAAGGGTGAGGGTGCGAATAATCCATGGACTCAACATTAGTCATAAAGAACTCACATACTTATTGCAAAAATCTATTAGTTATCGAAACAAAGTACTACGCGCATGCTCCTAGGGGGATAGATTGGTAGGAAAAGACCATCGCTCATTCCCGACCGCCACTCATAAGGAAGGCAATCGATAAATAAATCATGCTCCGACTTCATCACATAAAGGTTCATCATACGTGCATGCTACGGGAATCACAAACTTCAGCACAAGTATTTATCAAATTCACAACTACTCAACTAGCATGACTCGAATATCACCATCTCCATATCTCAAAACAATTATCAAGTATCAAACTTCTCATAGTATTCAATGCACTTATATGAAAGTTTTTATTATGCCTAAAAGCAAACTGCTATGTTGTTCTAAAGGACTCTTAAAATAATATAAGTGAAGCATGAGAGATCAATTATTTCTATAAAATAATACCACCACCGTGCTCTAAAATATATAAGTGAAGGACTAGAGCAAAAACTATATAGCTCAAAAGATATAAATGAAGCACATAGAGTATTCTAATAAATTCCAATACATGTGTGTCTCTCTCAAAAGGTGTGTACAGCAAGGATGATTTTGGTAAACTAAAAATCAAAGACTCAAATCATACAAGACGCTCCAAGCAAAACACATATCATGTGGCGAATAAAAATATAGCTCCAAGTAAAGTTACTGATGAACGAACACAAAAGAGGGGAGGCCTTCCGGGGCATCCCCAGCTTAGGCTTTTTGGTGTCCTTGGATTTACCTTGGGCTGCCCTGGGCATCCCCAAGATTAGGCTCTTGCCACTCTTTTTTCCATAATTCATCAAATCTTTAACCAAAACTTGAAAACTTCACAACAAAACATTTAAAAGAAAATCTTCGTGAGCTCCGTTAGTAAAAGAAAACAAACCACCACTTCAAGTTACTGTAATGAACTCATTATTGATTTATTTTGGTGTTAAACCTACTGTATTCCAACTTTTCTATGGTTCATAAACACTATTACTAGCCATAGATTCATCAAAATAAGCAAACAACACACGAAAAACAGAATCTCTCAAAAACAGAACAGTCTGTAGTAATCTGTAGGTTTCGACCACTTCTGTAACCCCAAAAATTCTAAAATAAATTGCTGGACGTGAGGAATTAACTATTAATCATCTTCAAAAATAATTAAATAAATAGCACTCTCCAGTAAAAAATGGAAGCAATTCTCATGAGCTCTGAAGTTTCTATTTTTTTACAGCAAGATCAAAAGGACTTTCCCCAAGTCTTCCCAATGGTTCTACTTGGCACAAACACTAATTAAACACAAAAACACAACCAGAACATAGGCTAGATAAATTATTTATTACTAAAATGGAGCAAAAAGCAAGGAATAAAAAAATTGGGATGCCTCCCAACAAGCGCTATCGTTTAATGCCCCTAGCTAGGCATAAAAGCCAAGATAGATCTAGGTATTGCCATCTTTGGTAGGTAATCTATAAGTGGCTCTCATAATATATTAATATGGTAATTTAACTTTATTTCTAGGGAATTGTTCCATGCCTTTCCTTAACGGAAATTGGAATTTAATATTCCCTTCCTTCATATCAGTAATTGCACCAATTGTTCTAAGGAAAGGTCTACCAAGAATAATAGTACATGAAGGATTGCAATCTATATCAAGAACAATCAAATCTACGGGCACATAATTCCTATTTGCAACAATAAGAAAATCATTAATCTTTCCCATAGGTTTCTTAATAGTGGAATCCGCAAGGTGCAAGTTTAAAGAACAATCATCAAATTCACCGAAACCTAGCAAATCACACAAAGTTTTGGAATCATGGAAATACTAGCACCCAAATCACGCAAAGCATAGCATTCATGATATTTAATTTTAATTTTAATTGTAGGTTCCCATTCATCATAAAGTTTTCTAGGGATAGAAACTTCCAACTCAAGTTTTTCCTCATAAGATTGCATCAAAGCATCAACGATATGTTTAGTAAAAGCATTATTTTGACTATAAGCATGAGGAGAATTTAGCACGGATTGCAACAAGGAAATACAATCAATCAAAGAGCAATTATCATAATTAAATTCCTTGAAATCCAAGATAGTGGGTTCATTGCTATCTAAAGTTTTGACCTCTTCAATCTCACTTTTACCAATTTTTGCATCAAGATCTAAAAACTCCAAATTTTTGGGACGCCTTCTAGCTAAACTTGACTCATCTCCAGTCCCATCATTATCAAGATTCATATTGCAAAACAAAGATTTAATAGGGGACACATCAATCACTTTTAGATCTTCATCATTATTATCATGCCCTTCTGGTTTAGCGGCCATCTTATTAACTAAAGTGGCTTGCTTATCAGAAATTTGGGCAATTAATTTTTCAAGGTGAGCAAACTGAGATTTCAAACCATAAAATTCCTTAGAAATATCATCGAGCTCTTTATTCATGAAACCGATAAAACCTTTTTGATCTTTAAGCTCATTTCTAAAGAAATTATTATGCTCAAACTACAAGGACATAAAACTTCTAACATTGTTTTCGATTTCTTCCAACCTTCTAAGGTGAGTATCAACACCTTTTGGTAAAGCCATAAGGGCAACAAGCAACAAGAGACAAGCGAAAAAGAAGCGAACGGAAAAGAGGGGGCGAAAGGAAAAGAGGGCGAATAAACGGCAAGGGTGAAGTGGGGGAGAGGAAAACAAGAGGAAAATGGAAAATAATGTAATGCGAGGGATAAGAGTTTGTGATGGGTACTTGGTATGTCTTGACTTGGCGTAGATCTCCCCGGCAATGGCGCCAGAAATCCTTCTTGCTACCTTTTGAGCACTGCATTGGTTTTCCCTTGAAGAGGAAAGGGTGATGCAGTAGAGCAGCGTAAGTATTTCCCTCAGTTCTTGAGAACCAAGGTATCAATCCAGTAGGAGACCACACGCGAGTCACCTCATACCTACACAAACAAATAAGAACCTCGCAACCAACATGATAAAGGGGTTGTCAATCCCTTGACGACCACTTGCAAGAGTGAGATATGATTGAGATAATAATAATAAGATAAATATTTTTGGTATTTTTATGATATAGATTGAATGTAAAGATTGCAAAATAAAATAGATTTGAAACTTGTATGATCGAGAATAGACCCGGGGGCCATAGGTTTCAATAGTGGCATAAGTATTATGGTGGGTGAACAAATTACTGTCGAGAAATTGATAGAAAATTAAATAATTATGAGAATATCTAGGCATGATCATGTATATAGGCATCACGTCCGTGACAAGTAGACCGAAACGATTCTGCATCTAATACTATTACTCCACACATCGACCGCTATCCAGCTTGCATCTAGAGTATTATGTTCGTAAGAATAGAGTAACGCCTTAAGCAAGATGACATGATGTAGAGGGATAAACTCATGCAATGTGATATAAACCCCATCTTTTTATCCTTGATGGCAACAATACAATATGTGTCATTTCCCTTTATGTCACTGGGATCGAGCACCGCAAGATTGAATCCAAAGCTAAGCACTTCTCCCATTGCAAGAAAGATCAATCTAGTATACCAAACCAAATTGATCATTTGAAGAGACTTGCAAAGATAAACCAGTCATACATAAAGGAATTCAGAGAAGATTCAAATATTGTTCATAGATAAACTTGATCATAAACCCATAATTCATTGTATCTCGACAAACACACCGCAAAAAGAAGAGTTACATCGAATAGATCTCTAAGAGAATCAAGGAGAACATTGTATTTAGATCCACAGAGAGAGAAGAAGCCATCTAGCTACTAGCTATGGACCCGAAGGTCTGAAGTGAACTACTCATACATCATCGGAGGGGCCATGGAGTTGATGTAGAAGCCCTTCGTGATCAATGCTCCCTCCGGTGGAGCTCCAGAAAAGGCCCCAAGATGGGATCTCTTGGGTATGGAAGGTTGCGGCGGTGGAAATAGGTTTTTGTGGTGCTCCTAGATGTTTGTGGGGTATATGGATATATATGTGACGCCCCGAGACCGTTGTGCCAGGTGTCTTCCAGTTATTCACTGTCTTGGCCATGTAATTTGCGTGCGTGTTGCATTTCATCATGTCATCATCCGCATTACATCATCATGTTTTCAAAATTTGCATCCGTCCTGGTCTTCTCGTTCTCTCCGTTGTCCGTTCTGAGCTCAACCACACTTCCACGTGCCCATGGCACGTCCGAAATATTATTTTTTATAAGTGGCCAGAAAATGTTCTCGGAATGGGATGAAAGTTGGCATGTGGTGCTGTTTTGCTATTAGTAGGCCACCTGCCGAGTTTCATCGCATTCGGAGTTCGTTTGTTAGCCCAACCGCTAAACTATAGTGGCAATATAGTCGGTCTATCGCCGGACGTTTTCGGTCTCCGGAAACGGATGTCGGGTTGCATTCCTCCTCTCTCCTCTCAGCCTAACCCCTATCTGCACAGTGCTTCGACCCCTCGCGTGTGTATGAAGTTGTCCTGAACCCGACCCGGACAGTCATCACCGTTGGATCCGGATCATCCCCAAACATCTACAAAACATCTCCATTTTTCTTTTGGTCTCCCTAGCTATTTTATTCACGATCGTCCGATTGCGATCGGAGGGACGAGTTAGGCCCTAACCTAAATCCAATGCTATAAATAAATAGTCAAACCCTAGCCTATCCTGTCCAATCCACAAATCCCCTCGCTGCCGCCAATCCCTCCATCGAAATCGCTCCCGATCCACCACCTCCCCTCATTTTCAGCACCGAACCAATCCCGAGCCACCTCCCGATCCAACACCACCGGGCCAACAGCCTCCTCCCCTCGTTCTACGAGATCCATAGCTCCTCAGCCTGCAGCCCCGCGTTTCCCCCTCCACGAGCACAGCCCCGAGCCACTCCCGTGCCCGATGGCCTCCGCCCGCGCCAAAGCTTGCCGCCGGTGATAGCAGCAGCAACACCGACCTCTCCTTCTCCTTCTTCTTCCTTTTCCTCCTTGGTCTCCCTCTCTCTCATGATGTCTCTCTCTCCTTTCTCGTTGGACAGGGAGACCCCCATGGCCGCTGAATGGAGCTCTGCCTTGCCAGATCCTCGCCGGTGCCCCGTCCTGGTCTCCTGGTGCCATCCCACGCCCGGGTCCGTCTTTGCTGCCTCCTTCATCGCATCGCCAGCCTCGCTCGCGCCCGGATCCAGGAGCCGTGCGTCAAGTTCGCCGCCTGTTGGGGATATTACCACTGGGCGTAAACCGACCTACTTGGGCCGGGTTAACTTCATAGTGGTATAAGCAGGTGAAGGCCCAAGGCCTATAGTCGGTCCAGAATCTGTAGCTGTAAACCGACCTAATGTATAACTTGTATTGTAAGTTAGGAATAGAGAGATACCGACCGGGATACGAATATGAACCGGCTGGGACTCTATGGACCGACGGGCGTCACCCGTGTATATAAGGGGACGACCCGGCGGCGGTTCAAGATAGACAACAACAACTCGAGCCTAGGCAAAGCTTGTTTGCTCCCTAGCCATCGAGATCATATCAATTCCACCACAACTAGACGTAGGCTGTTACCTTCATCGAAGGGGCTGAACTAGTATAAAACCCTCGTGTCTTTGTGTCCGCTTTAACCCCTTCAAGTAAACTCGTAGCGATGGCTCCACGACTAAGTCCTTTCACTAGGACACCTGCCGTGACAAATCCACGACAGTTGGCGCCCACCGTGGGGCTATCGCACAATAGTTTGACGATCTTGGAGGCAAGCTCAAGGGACTCGAAGGCTATGTAGTGGGCCAGATGACCAAGAGTCGTCGGGGCAGGATCTACATTGATGATGCAGGATGGGGTCCCGAGGCCGATTCGATCGAGTATGGGTACCGGGTCCCCTTTGGAAGCATACACGTCTTCATCGGCAAGATTGGTGAGCCTGGGCCTGAGCCGGACATCTACACCGACCCCGTCGAGACGGCTCAGCGTGCGAGATCTACCCAGGTTAAACCGGCCATGAAGCATGCCTTCGTTGGAGTCATCTACGGAGGAGAGCGTGAGGACGAATCAGAGCACAGTAACGAGACCGTCGTCTATTCCAGCGACGAGTCTTCGACCGGAGAGACCGAGTCGCTATACCGGATGCAAGACGATTAGGTGAGGGGTTGTTCCGATGGCGACAGTATTCCGGACCCCCCAGGCCAGATCAACCGGGTTGGAATATTCATGGCTCGCACCCAGGCGGCGAATTATTCTTCGACTGCCGCAGCAATGCTCTCCGGATCCGCAGCGGCAGCGGCAGCAGGGGCAGGAGGCCTTGTGCGCCCGCCGGTTCAAGTTCTGTCTGATCTGTTTGACGCACTAGCCGCGCTTATGACAGAGGATGATCCGGCAGATCAAGAGGCTCATAATGCAGAAATTGCGAAGGTGAGAGAGCAGATCGTGCAAGCCAAAGCGGATCTGGCAGCGGAAAAAGACCTGATGGCTGCAGAGCGGGCCGCTTTGGACGCACAGGCCTATAAACTCATGCTTGACCAGAATGCATCACAGGAGGTTTTGAAGCAGAAGCACAGATCACGCCTGCCGTTAGGGTTTGACCCCCGAAATCTCTTTCACACTCCAGCAGCTGGACCCAGTAATCCACCGCGGTATCAGGAGACAAACCGGATTGAGGCGCCAGGGCCAGGAGCGGCGGTCCAGCCTCGCCTGATGGAACCCCCTCGCCAAAATATTGTGGTCCCTCCGCCGGTCCAGACGCCCCCGGGTCATTATTCGAATCCTATGGACAACCTTGTTGCGGCCGCCGCACGGTTAGAGGCCATCCCAGTCGAAGGGGATTCTCCGCAAGCAATAGAGACGCGCCGGGTTAAGGAGCTTCTCCGGACCGCGCTGATTCAGCAGGAGGCATACTCATACAGCCGTGATCGGGTTCATTCTACGCCCCGTCCGAGCCGGAGCTATAGCAGGCGCATAGATGAACCGGCCATATCAAGCAATGCGCAAGGCCATGAAGCGGCCCGTGGTGATGACCCGGCAGGTTGTGTTGTCGATACTCGGGATGCGGTGAACCGGGCCCGGGCGCAAAGGGAGGCCGAGTTAGCAGCACAGGATAATGCGGGCCAACTCACACCGGTTCGTTCTGCCGGGCCAGGAATCACATCCGCTCTGGGAGTGCCTTGCTTGGTCCCTGCTTTACGTAATGTGCGCCTGCCCAAAGATTTCAAGGGTCCATGCAAGGTGCCGAATTATACCGCTGATTTACCCCCTGAAGCATGGATAGAGAGTTATGAGATGGCCATGGAAATGCTGGACGTGGATGAGGCCGCATGTGCAAAATATTTCACCATGATGCTTGAGGGCACGGCTCGTACTTGGTTAAAGAGCCTACCGCCCAATTCTATCAGCTCATGGGCCCAGTTGCGGGCCCGGTTTATACAGAATTTCAAGGATACATGTAAGCAGCCCAAGTCCATAGTAGACCTGGCGGCTTGTGTTCAGGAAGAAGGAGAATCAACGACCCATTGGGTGCGCCGCGTTTCGGAAATTTTGCACTCATCTGACAGGATTAATGCTGACTCTGCGGTCTTAACTCTGGAAGGCAACTGCCGGTTTGAGCCTCTAAAATTGAAATTGGGACGCATGAAGCGGTTCTGTAATGACATGGGAACCCTCATGGCTGCTTTAGTGAAGTATGCCGATTCGGACAGTACCAAGGATCCCGAGCTTAATGATGATGAAGCAGGGAAGGGAAAGAAGAATAGCAACTCCAAACAGCAGAAGAACAAACTAACGGGTCATGGAAACGGAGGCAAGCGCAAAGCGGACGGCAGCATGGACTTTGTGGCCAACACTAACACACAGGACAGGGGGCAGCGGCGCAGAGGTAAAGCGGCAAATCGTAACGGGGCTCCCAATCCTAACGCAAGCCGTTTGAACTATTTGTTGAATCAGCCTTGCCCGAAGCACGGGACGAAGGAGGCGCCGGCTAACCATCTTTGGAAAGATTCTTATTTCATGCAGGAGTTCAAGAACTCTGATGCTTTCCGGTATGATCACGGATCAGGTGGCGGTTCAGGATCCGGTTTCCACGGGCCGGAACACGATGGAGCTTCCGGTAAAGGTCGCAATCAGGGCGGTCACAATCACCAGAATAATCAGAACAGCCAGCAGCAGCAGCAGCAGTCGGGTTATCAGAGCCAGCCAAAACAGTTGAACAATGGGCAATATCATGTTTTCACAACTAGTTTGGATAAGCGCGACCGAAAACTCCACAAGCGAGCGGTGAATTCTGTTGAACCGGCCTTACCACATTACTTGCGCTGGTCGGAGCAGCCTATCGTGTGGAGCAGAGAGGATCACCCGCCCCGGGTTGATAACCCGGGCCAGCTTGCATTAGTGGTAGACCCTCAGGTGGGGGGTTATAAATTCACCAAGGTACTCATGGATGGAGGAAGCAGTATTAACATACTATACTATGAGACATTCCGGCGCATGGGACTAACAGACAAGGATCTTAGACCGTCGAATACGGTATTCCATGGTGTTGTGCCGGGCAAATCTGCATATCCTGTTGGTAAGATAGCCCTAGATGTGGCCTTTGGGGACGAGCATGACTCCCGGTCGGAAAAACTAACATTTGAGGTGGTGAAGATCCGGAGCCCGTATCACGCCTTGTTTGGCCGGCCGGCTTACGCCAAGTTCATGGTGCGGCCTTGTTATATCTACTTGCAGCTCAAGATGCCGGGTTACAAGGGGACCATAACAGTTCATGGGAGCCGTAGGGTCGCTTTGGAATGTGAGGAAGGTGATGCGGCTTATGCAGAGTCAGTCTGTGCCACACAGGAGTTGAAGTATTATAAGGACAATGTTGATCCGGCAGATATGACCCCTTTAAAGAAGCCAACTACAGAGCATGATTCAGATCTGAAGTTCAAATCGGCAGCTGAGACCAAGCTTGTTGACTTCGTGCCCGGTGATTCGTCCAAGCAGTTCACTATCAGTGCCAACCTAGATCCCAAATAGGAAAGCGCGCTCATCGAGTTCATCCGTGAGAATCGGGACATTTTTGCATGGAAGCCGTCTGACATGCCAGGTGTACCGAGGGAACTCGCTGAGCACACTCTTAATGTGGATCCTAAGTATAAACCGGTGAAACAGTTCCTCCGCCGGTTTAACGAAGAAAGACGCAAGGCCATTGGAGAGGAAGTGGCCAGGCTTTTAGCAGCTGGGTTTATTATTGAGGTGTTCCATCCAGAGTGGCTTGCTAATCCGGTGCTGGTTCTTAAGAAAAACAGCACTTGGCGTATGTGTGTGGATTACACAGATCTTAACAAAGCCTATCCGGCAGACCCTTTTGCCCTCCCCCGTATTGATCAGATCATTGATGCCACGGCGGGTTGTGAGCGTTTGAGTTTTTTGGATGCATACTCTGGATATCATCAGATCAAGATGGCGGTTAAGGACCAGGAAAAAACAGCATTCATCACTCCCTTTGGAGCCTTCTGCTATGTATCTATGCCCTTCGGGCTCAAGAGTGCCCAAGCCACCTATCAACGGTGTGTACAGAATTGCCTGCATGAGCAGATCGGCCGCAATGTGCACGCATATGTGGATGATATTGTAGTAAAATCAAGGCAGAAGGAGACACTGGTGGATGATTTGAAGGAGACCTTTGACAACTTGCGAGCTTACAGGATGATGCTTAATCCGGCCAAGTGTGTTTTTGGTGTTCCAGCAGGCAAGTTACTGGGTTTCTTGGTGTCTAACAGAGGAATTGAGGCTAATCCGGAGAAGATTACGGCTATTACATCTCTAGCTAAACCGGAGTGTATCAACGATGTTCAGCGTTTGGCGGGCCGAATCGCTGCGCTGAGCCGGTTTATCAGCCGCCTCGGGGAGAAGGCTATCCCTTTGTACCAAATGCTGAGGAAGACAGACAATTTCGTCTGGAGTCCAGCTGCTGACGAGGCATTTGAGGACCTGAAGCGGCAGTTAGCCAATCCGCCTATTCTTGCAGCTCCGGTCGACAAGGAGCCACTATTATTATACGTAGAGGCTAATGCTCGGGCAGTTAGCGTGGCTATTGTGGTGGAGCGCAAAGAGGCAGGCAAGGAATATCCGGTTCAGCGGCCGGTTTATTATATCAGTGAGGTGCTGATTGAATCCAAGCAAAGGTATCCGCATTGGCAGAAGCTGGTCTATGGTGTTTTTATGGCCACTCGGAAGTTGAAGCAGTATTTTCAAGGGCACCCCATCACAGTGGTTAGTTCAGCTCCCTTGGGTGATATTATACAGAATCGGGAGGCGACTGGCCGAATTGTCAAGTGGGCTATAGAGCTGGGGCCGCACGGACTGAAGTACGTGCCTCGGACGGCAGTGAAGTCTCAAGCACTTATTGATTTTATCAATGATTGGACGGAATTATAGGCACCAGAGGAGAAGCCGGATCACACATATTGGACCATTCATTTTGACGGATCCAGGCAATTGGAAGGCTCGGGGGCTGGAGTCGTATTAACTTCCCCATGAGGTGATAAGTTCTGTTATGTTCTCCGCTTAATGTTCCCTTGTACTAATAATGCAGCTGAGTATGAAGCCTTGCTCCATGGTCTGCGGATGGCTAAGGAGATGAATTTAAGCTGGGTTAAGTGTTTTGGTGACTCGAACCTAGTGGCTCAACAGGTGTCCGGCACTTGGGACTCTAAAGACCCGCTCATGGCTGCATACCGTCGGGAAGTGGATAATATTGCAGGTTGTTTCAAGGGTTATCAAGTGGATCATGTGGACCGTCGGAAGAATGAAGCGGCGGATGCTTTAAGCCGGTTGGGCTCTCAGCGTAAGCCAGTCTTTTTGGATGTGTTGCACAATCCGTCAGTCAAGCTCCCAGGTGAAGCGGATTTGGCTATTCCTGATCCGAAGTCCCAATTGGTGGCAGCCCTGCGTGTTATTCCGGATTGGACAGTTCCTTATCTTGCGTACATGACAAGGGGGGAGTTGCCAGAGGATGAGATTCTGGCCAGGCAGATAGTCCGGCGATCCAAGTCTATGACGATTGTCAATGGTGAATTACATCATTGCAGTGTATCAGGGGCGTTTCAACGTTGTGTTTCTCCTGAGGAAGGCTGTGAAATCTTAAGAGAAATCCATGAAGGGGATTGTGGGCACCACGCCGGTTCAAAGTCTCTGGTTGCAAAGGCATTTCGTCACGGGTTCTACTGGTTGACAGCGCATGCTGACACGGAGGACTTGGTTAAACGGTGTGATGGATGTCAGAAATTTTCAAGGCGTGCTCATGTGCCGGCTCAGGAATTGAGGATGATCCCAATAACATGGCCGTTTGCAACTTGGGGGCTAGACATGGTTGGACCTTTTAAAAGATCCAAGGATAAGAAAACTCACCTTTTGGTGGCAGTTGATAAATTTACCAAGTGGGTTGAAGCAGAGCCTGTCAGCAAGTGTGATGCAGCAATAGCGGTACAGTTCATCAAGAAGGTGATTTTCCGGTTTGGTTTTCCACACAATATCATTACTGATAATGGTACCAATTTATCCAAGGGCGCTATAAAGGAGTTCTGTGAACGTGAGCACATCCGACTTAATGTGTCGTCAGTGGCACACCCACAGTCCAATGGACAAGCAGAACGAGCTAATCAGGAAATCTTGCGAGGCATCAAACCCCGGCTTTTGGTCCCATTGCAAAGAACACCAGGATGTTGGGTTGAAGAGTTGCCATCTGTATTATGGAGTATCAATACTACGCCAAACTGGTCCACAGGATACACGCCATTTTTCATGGTCTATGGAGTAGAGGCAGTTCTCCCTAGTGACATCCGGCACGATTCGCCTCGGGTGGCAGCTTATGTTGAAGCAGACAATGAGACAGCATTACAAGATGCTTTGGACCTATTGGACGAGGAGCGTGATATAGCGGCTGCCCGTTCGGCGATTTACCAACAAGATCTTCGTCGCTATCACAGTCGCCGGGTTAGAACCAGAACTTTTCAAGAAGGAGATTTGGTGCTTCGATTCATCCAAGATCAAACGGATATGCACAAGTTATCCCCACCTTGGGAGGGACCTTTCGTAGTCAGCAAGAATCTGCACAACGGGTCGTATTATCTGATTGATATTCGAGAGCATCAAGACTCACGTACATCAGAGGAGGAGACCGGCAGACCGTGGAATATAGCTCATCTTCGGCCTTACTATACTTGAGCCATTGGCTCTATCTATGTACATATCATGACAATGTATATATTATCTTTGATATATTAAACCGGAGCCTCAGCTGAAGCGGGGTCTCTGTCTGTCTCATCATGCGAGGTTACACGGAGTGGTTCTGTTTAAAAGCGGCCTCCGGTTTACCCCTTGATATTTGTTTTTATATATCACTAGGGGCCTTGGTCGTGTCCGAACCAACGAACACCCTTTGATAGGCGACAGCCACCAGATCATTTGGGGACTTGGTCAAGTCTGAACCAGTCACGCCTCTTGGTCGGCCTAAGGCCACAAAATCATTTGGGAGCATGGTCGGGCCCGAGCCATTGCTACGCCTCTTGATCTGGCATATATGCCACGAGTCATTTGGGGACCTGGCTGACTTGCATCATTGTCACTCCTATTGGGGGCCTTGATCCTGTCCGACCATGGTAATGCCATCTGAACAGCTCAGTATAGCATATTTTTGCAAATGGTTTTCTTTATTACTTTTGCTTCCATGGTTTGTTCGTTTTTTGTTGGATTTCTTTATGTCAACAAGTATATTTCTTCTGGGTCAGCCAATGATTTTTGGTCCCCCTTCTAATCCGGAGGATTCTGCCCGGTTTACCTTTTCCCTGTTCATATCATGGAGTAACCAGGGGGCTCGTATTAAGTCAGTACGGTTTGTACGGGGGCTACTTTCTCTCTTTTTGACGGTAATGGTTTATAAAAACCACCGCTTCAGGCTTGGATAAGCCAGCTTTATACCCAAACATGGCAGTTCAAATTTTTTTTGATTGCAGGAAATAGGAATTAAAGTTTTTCAAGCAAAAGCTTCAGTACTTATGCACGAAGGCATATTCCAGGCAGAAGTTTTAACTATCCTATTACAAGGCAGCATGGTGCCCAAACAAAATCATTGTTTTTGTGGAAGGATGTTGCAGATAGTTCTTCAAACCGGCTTCCGGTTCAAGCCTGCTCCTCATCCTCCGCCGCTTCAGCTTCCTCGTCTCTACCCATTGGCTGGAAATCAACAGTGGTCCAGTCGATTCCCATTAAAGCTTGGAAAACAGCTTCTTCATGGATCAGGGAAGACGGTTCAATATCAGGGGCGTAAGTGTGCTTACGGATTGGAGGAATCAGATTCTCCGCTTCAACAGTTGGGGCAGGCACTCGCTTGTTTTGATTGTTATATTGCGCTTGATAATGCGTCAAATCTGCCTCTTCAGCTAACTGGCAAGCAAGAGGGTGCACTGCACAGTTTATGGCCCTTCAATCTTCTTCGTTGAACTCAGAGCCATCTTCTTTCAGACTGGGATAGCCTTGAGCTGCTTCCACAGGATCAAAGTCGGGCACCCATGCCTTTGCCCGGATTAAGGCATTGATGGCTCCGGTTCGGGCAGCGGATTTTTTCAGCTCCTCAATCCGGGCTGGAAGCATTGACAACTTGCTAAGAGTGTCCTTGATTAAGGAGGGCGCCGTATTGTTGTGAGAGGCTGTGGTGATGATCCGTTGGGCTCCGGTATACAATTGTTCTACCAAGGTGTAGGCAGCTTTCAATTTCTTCCGCACATCATTTCCTAAGTGCCCAATACGTGTGCCTACAACAAGATTGGAATGGTCTCAAACCGGACTTACGATACAGAAGATTCAAATTCATCACAGAAGTTACAAGGAGTTTACCAAAGATTGCAGCAGTCATAGAGTGTATTTGTCGCTGTACAGCCGTCAGTTCATCCACCACCGGTTTAAGGGCCGCTTCAGCATGTTCTGCTCTTTTGGTTAAACCGGCCTTCTCAGTGGCCCAGTCAGCCCGCTCTTTCTTGAAACTTTCTTTCAGCTGTTCCGCAGTGTTCAAAGCGCTGGTTAATTCTTGCTTGGTTTTATCTGTTTCAGCTTGCTCGGTCTTCAGGGCCTCCTGCAAATCGGCAATCCGGTCCTCCTTCATTTTAATCTCAGCCTGCATATAGATGGCATTTTAAAGCTTTGCACAGGCGAGCCAAGAAATTGCAGTATCAACCACATAACAAAGTTATATGCCTGATACTTGGGGGCTAATGTACCTTAAATTTTTTGTATATTGCTCGATTACAAAGTCCCAAGCTCAATACAAGTATTCAACTTGGCACTTGGGGGCTAATGGCTATTTGATCAAGTTATGTTCTAAGGACAGCTTTTTATTTTTTAGCCCCGGTTTGCTTATGCTAAACCGGCCCTCGAGGGTTATGCCGACGGATTTCAAAAAATATATATTCAGGATCAAGTCCCGGTTTGACCAAGGTCACAAACCGGCCCTTGGGGGCTACCGGGATGAATGCAATGGCAGAAAAGAAAGAAGGAATTTACCTCAAATTTATCCCTCATCATTTTGACCAGGCCAGCTTCACAGTCACGGCTAGTGTAAAGCCGGTTCAAATAGCCAGAGTGAAGATCTTGAGCATTCAGAGCGGCATATGTTTCTAATTCAACATCCCATTTTCCTTTGTTCAAAGGGGAAGAATCCTCTTTCATGGTATGCCTGGTAAGGGTGGCAGGATTCCCGGGTTCAGAGCGGCCTACACCGGTAATCACAACATCATCATCTTTTGACTCGCCGGTTTGGGTTGGTGCGGCCGTTTTGTCAGCAGGAGTGTGGGATTTCTGAATCTGGATAGAGCTGGCAGGCGGATCAGCAGACGCTGGAGTATTAATAAGACCTTCTTCAAGGATAATGTTGTCTTTCAGAGGAGGATCATTGGGGATATCTTCAGAAGTAAACATTTCATGATCCGACGCTTGGTCATGTTCTGGGGCCACATTTTCTTCAGCCGCTTTATCCAGGCGGGCCTTCTTGCTTGGTTTCGGTTTAGCCCTGGAAGAAAAGATAAAAATTAAGGAAAAGTGTAAACCATTGCGCAGTATACTGGAAGCATATGTTCGGTTTAACTTACCCAGCAACTGTTTTCAAAGGTGGTAGCTGGGTGGCCGACGATTCACCAGATGATGAATGAGAAGTGACCTGATAATCAGAGTCGGATGGATTAAGAGGTTGACGGAAGAAACCCGCTTTACGATTTAAATCAATAAAAAGGTCGGAGACCTCGGAGCGGTGTTTTCGAACCGGACTGTTTGGTAAACCGGCAGAGGTAACTACCTGGCCACTGTGCCGGGTTGTGTGGCGAGCTTTGTGTTGCTGGGTCTTCATAAGAAATTGGGAATCCAGATAAGCAAGAGGATGAGAAAATTTAACTTTCCGGTTTGCCCGGGGAAATTTTCGCAAAGGCAAGATTTTTGAATCGGAAGAGAGAATGGTTACCTCAATGAAAACCGCATTGCTGGCTTCAGCGTCATCCTGACAAACATCATCATCAATAAGGCGTGTAAAAAGTAAGCCAAGTGAATCAAGTTCTATCTCAAGATCCGGATTACCCACATCATCATCAATAGCTGGGTCAGAAGAAGCGGTGGTTTTTCTCTTATGAGCTGGTTTCTTGATAACCCTGGTCTTGGGCCGGGTTGGCCGTCCTGCCTTCTCCGTTTTGTCTTGAGGAAGTTTTTTACTCTAGAACGGATTATCACCCTGGATCAGCAGCAATTAAAATGTTGAACGTATAAAATAGTAAACCGGTTCAACAATAGAGCAATTGAAATATTACCGCTGGCGGTTTGTTGGTGGTGCAGTAAGGAAGCAGACCGGTTTGAGCACAGAGGTGCTCCGGTTCATTCAGCATCTTTTTCACAGATTCTGTGACTTCGTCCTCAGGGAGTTGGATTTTAGTGTGTCGGAGTGGGTCATCGACACTATCAGTATACTCACACATCAAATTTGGGCGTCGGCTTAGAGGCAAAATGCTCCATGATATCCAGCAGCGTGCAAGGTCTATTCCTGTTAAACCATTGGCCATGAAGGCCCGGAGCTTGGACAGTTGAGGAGCATATTTAATTCTCTCCTTGGCACTTAGCCTTTGTGGAAAAGGGTGAGTGTTGCTGAGCCGTTCTAGACGGAAGCCAGGCAAGGGATTTTCATTGTCAGGAGATGTATCCTTGCAATAAAACCAAGTTACGTTCCATTCTTTGGGGTGCGTATGGAGTTTGACGTGAGGGTAGGTGATTTCTTTCCTCTTTTGAATGGCCATACCGCCCAGTTCGGTATTAGGGCCGTCAGTGAATTCAGTACGGCGGTTCAGATGAAAGAGATCTCTAAATAACTCGACGGAAGGCTCCTCTTGAATGTATGCCTCAGAAAGTACTTGAAAATGGCATAGATTGGTGACGGAGTTGGGGCCAATATCCTGTGGGCGGAGTTGAAAGTTGGCTAATACATCTCGATAAAATTTGGAGCCGGGCGGTTTGAAGCCCCGGGCCATATGATCTGTGAAGACCACGACCTCTCCTTCCTGGGGTGTAGGAGGACATTCATCTCCAGGAACCCTCCAATGAATCATGTCTTTGCTATCCAAAGCGCCAATCAGGACTAGGTCGTTCAGATGTGATTCTGTGACACAGGAGAGAACCCAGTTGCACTCGTACACTTGTTTGGCCATGACGAGATCTACAAGAAATAAGTGATCCGGTTCAAGAACATGCCGGATGAAACGGTGTTGATCTAATTACGGTAAACCGGGGGCAGTACCCATAAACCGGTCTTCTACAACGCAACATCAGATGGATTCTGGCGGTTCAACCAGGGGACTAATGACATATATACCGGTCTAGTAATTTTTTCTCTATGGTGAAGTTAAACCGCCTGGCCTAAGCATCGGAAGCAATTGAAACTATGGATAACTAGTTATGCAGAAACAAGTTTCACAAAATTATGTTACAGCCGCGGATCTACAGCAAGCTCATAAAAAACAGGAAAAATTTCGAAGACTAAGGCGGAAACAGAAGTGAACTATCGAGCAGATATGTGCAGGAGATTTATGAGCTTGGATGAGAAATAGCAAGCGGATACTAAAGGGATCGCTATTAAGCACAGTAAAAGTTCACAGATGCATTCAAGGACAGAGAACAGCCATGAACACGCAATGAACATAGCAAGAACATGAAACCCTAAGAACAGATCTAGGTTAAGAAGGAGAGAGGACTTGCCGGGAACGAAGAAGATGCGGAAAGACGCCGCAACACTCTGGTACGTACAGGTTGATGCAGCGGCCTGAGATGAGGCAGAGGTCGACGGTGGTGGCGGAGCTCCAAAGCCGGCAACGTGAGGAAGAAGAAGAAGAAGGGACGAAGGGGGAGAGAAAGGAAATGACCCTTCGGTCTTATTTATAAGGCAACTGAGCTAGGTCAAACGCGCGAATCCAGGAGTTGTCATTAAGGGGGCGTTATGAATTTCATAATGACGTCATGCCGGTTTATAGTAGCCAAAACTGATGACGTCATGCCAGTTTACAGCAACCAAAAATGATGACGACATGGAGATTTGCCAATTAACAGAAGACATCCAAGACGCAAGATGGTGTGAAGGATTGACATGAACCAGTTCAAATCAATCTGGAGCCTAATGTTGGGGATATTACCACTGGGCGTAAACCGGCCTACTTGGGCCGGGTTAACTTCATAGTGGTATAAGCAGGTGAAGGCCCAAGGCCTATAGTCGGTCTAGAATCTGTAGCTGTAAACCGACCTGATGTATAACTTGTATTGTAAGTTAGGAATAGAGAGATACCGACCGGGATACGAATATGAACCGGCTGGGACTCTATGGACCGACGGGCGTCACCCGTGTATATAAGGGGACGACCCGGCGGCGGTTCAAGATAGACAACAACAACTCGAGCCTAGGCAAAGCTTGTTTGCTCCCTAGCCATCGAGATCATATCAATTCCACCACAACTAGACGTAGGTTGTTACCTTCATCGAAGGGGCCGAACTAGTATAAAACCCTCGTGTCTTTGTGTCCGCTTTAACCCCTTCAAGTAAACTCGTAGCGATGGCTCCACGACTAAGTCCTTTCGCTAGGACACCTGCCGCGACAAATCCACGACACCGCCGCCAAGACCCTGCCTCGTCGGATCCGCCTCCCACTGCTGGGAATCTGTTCCCGTTGACCTCGCCCCGCCTCCGGTGGTCGTCCTGCCGTCGTTTGTTGCAGGAAGCGCCAGCACCGCCACACCTCGACTGCTTGGAACACACGCACGTCAAGTCCGCTCGCCGCTCTTCCCCGTTGACCGCGTTGGCCCAGCAGTGCCAAGACCTACGAGGCCTCCTACACAGATCTGGGCCACGACCCATGGTGAGGACACGCCCAGCCCCTCCCTTGTTCCTGTTGGGCCAGCAAGATACGACCCAACGCATGTTTTTTTCCTGGATGTTTTAGTATTTTTCCGGAGAAACTTGTTTTGCAGAAAACCGCCCAAGCAACATGCATTTAATAACTTGCCAACCGTGCATCGATTTAAAATAAGTTATATATGAAAAATGTTTAGAATTATGTGCACATTAATAATATGCCATTTTCATGCATGTTTGAAATGTTTAATATGTTGTTTGTTTAATTTTTTCATAATGCCATGCTAAAATGTTTTATTTCATAACTATTTAACCATAACTCGGTTTGTAACAAACTTTATATGTAAATGGGGTGGAAAAAATGCCTAGTTTAATATGGTGTACTTAATTTGCATGTTTAACAACTCTAAAATATGGTTCAGGGCAGAACAATACCAAATCTAATATATGCTCATGAGGTTTTCTCTGGACTTGTTGCTTGTTGTTCCGGCCTCATTTAAACTTGCATAGTTAGGTAGTTTTGTTATGCTTCATCTCTTGCCATGTGTAACAACATTTAATATTGATGGGTACCTAGACGAGAGAGAACTAAATAAGTCACATGGTGTTCCGTCAATATGCAAGGGAGGTCCACTTAATTTGTAGGATTGTTTGTGCACTTTCCCATGCCATGAATCATTAAACCGGACATGCATCATACTTGGTTGTGCATCATGCCATGTTTATGTGATGGTTGTTTACTTTGTTGCTTTCTTCTTTCCGGGTTGCTTCTCTCGTTAGCTTCAGCTTCGTTCCGGAGTTGTGAGGATCCTTTCGACTACGCCTGTTTGTCTTCTGCATGGACTCATTCTTCTTCCTTGCGGGGTCTCAGGTAAGATGACCATGCCCTCGAAATCACTTCTATCTTTGCTTGCTAGTTGCTCGTTCTATTGCTATGCCATGATACCTACCATTTGCTTTATCATGCCTCCCATATTGCCATGTCAAGCCTCTAACCCTCCTTTCCTAGCAAACCGTTGTTTGGCTATGTTACCGCTTTTGCTCAGCCTCTCTTATAGCGTTGCTAGTTGCAGGTGAAGCTGAAGTTTGTTCCATGTTGGAACATGGATATGTTGGGATATCACAATATCTTTTTATTTATATTAATGCATCTATATACTTGGTAAAGGGTGGAAGGCTCGGTGTTATGCCTGGTGTTTTGTTCCACTCTTGCTGTCCTAGTTTCCTTCATACCGGTGTTATGTTCCTTGATTTTGCGTTCCTTACGCGGTTGGGTTATAATGGGAACCCCTTGAAAGTTCGCCTTGAATAAAACTCCCCCAGCAAGGCCCAACCTTGGTTTTAACATTTGTCACCTAAGCCCTTTTCCCTCGGGTTTTCGCGAGCCCGAGGGGCATCTTTATATTAACCCCCCGGGCCAGTGCTCCTCTGAGTGTTGGTCCAAACTAGAGCCCCTTGCAGCGCCACCTTGGGGAAACTTGAGGTTTGGTTTTAGTTGTACGAATTGCTCATCCGGTGTGCCCTGAGAACGAGATATGTGCAGCTCCTATCGGGATTTATCGGCACAGTCGGGTGGTCTTGCTGGTCTTGTTTTACCATTGTCGAAATGTCTTGTAACCGGGATTCCGAGTCTGGTCGGGTCTTCCTGGGAGAAGAAATATCCTTCGTTGACCATGGGAGCTTGTGATGGGCTAAGTTGGGACACCCCTGCAGGGTTATGAACTTTCAAAAGCCGTGCCCGCGGTTATGGGCAGATGGGAATTTGTTAATGTCCGGTTGTAGAGAACTTGATACTTAACATAATTAAAATACATCAACCGCGTGTGTAGCTGTGATGGTCTCTTTTTGGCGGAGTCCAGGAAGTGAACACGGTTCTTGTGTTATGCTTGAACGTAGGTAGTTTCAGGATCACTTCTTGATCACTTCTTGATCCCTTCTAGTTCAGACTATTGCGTTGCTTCTCTTCTCGCTCTTATTTGCGTATGTTAGCCACCATATATGCTTAGTGTTTGCTGCAGCTCCACCTCACTACCCTTTCCTACCCATAAGCTTAAATAGTCTTGATCTCACGGGTGTGAGATTGCTGAGTCCTCGTGACTCACAGATACTTCCAAACAGTTGCAGGTGCCGATGATACCAGTGTAGGTGATGCAACTGAGATCAAGAGGGAGCTCGATGAAATCGTGATCATTGTGTTGTTTTCGTTTCCTGTCAGTCAGTAGTGGAGCCCAGTTGGGACGACCGGGGATCTAGCATTTGGGTTTGTCTTCTTTTATTTTGGTTCCGTAGTCGGACCTTGTTTATATTCTGGATGATGTATGTTATATTTATGTATTGTGTGAAGTGGAGATTGTAAGCCAACTCTTTATCCCTTTCTTACTCAGTACATGGGATGTGTATAGATTACCCCTCTTGCGACATGCCTACCATGCGGTTATGCGTCTAAGTCATGCCCCGACATGTGGGAGATATAGCCGCATCGTGGGTGTTACAAGTTGGTAATCAGAGCCTTCCCCGACTTAGGAGCCCCCTGCTTGATTGAACTGCTGACGTTGTTGAGTCTAGAACAAAAATTTTTGAGTCTTAGGATTATATATATCGGAGAGTAGGATTCTTTTTACTCCTCAGTCCTTTCATCGCTCTAGTGAGGCCTCCTGACGTAGAAGTTTTGACACTTCTCTCCTCAAATTTCATGAATTTTTTTAGGATCATGCGGGTATCTTGGAATCGTTCCGATGGTTTTGTGACGAGAACATTGTTCTAGGTGCCTCCTGTCATTTAGGGGTTGTGGCAGTGTCCCGAGGGAGTTGAGCTCCGAGGTGTTGTCGTCACAATTTTATCGTTGAAGTTTTGGAATACCTGAGTTCGCCGACATCAAAAATCTCTTTTATGCAGTTGTTGGTGAGATAACCTCAACGCCACCCAGTATTGGGCGGGAGTTTGGGAGTATTTCCATAACTCGTATAACGAATGCTTTTCGAAGGTTGAGGTAAATGATTTCTGAAGGTTTCTTGGTTATATGTTGAAGGATGGATACAGCTGGATGTAGGATTTGCTAGTTTTGGGTGAGATATTATGCTTCCCCTGTATCCCCAACACCTAATTGCATAACCAGAAAGTTTCAGGAGTTTATAAGTGGGAATTCAAGTAGCTCCTAGGATATCTTTCCGACAGATGCATGATATGAGATTAGGGTTCGACGTCTAGTGGTCCGCCTATCCACGGTTGGTTTAAAGTGGTCTCGTTGTGTCTTAAAGAGTCCTTGGCTATGCTGACTCGGGGACGCTTCGTATTTCATGTGCACTGCCTTGTACGTGATTGTGTTGTAAGATCGAGCCCGTGTGGGCCCCACCACGAAAACTTCGGACGAAATCTCTATCATATGTGTCGGCTTATTCTGCAAGCCAATCCTTTGTTTTTGTTTTGGTTTGTGGTATTCGAGTTGCTTCAATGTCAAGTGTGATTCCATATTTTTCCTAAGTGGTGTTCTCATACTCCTATGTGAATACCAATCCTTCATGATAATCGAGATTGTCATGTCAATCCTTTTCAACCGGCGTGTTTCTCTTGAAGTGGTTCCGACCATTTTCAACATCCGCAAGATCAACTCAAAGTCTTCTCAACGTGATTTGTTTCATCCGTTCCAAGTTGCTTTTGTTTTTCCCGCTCTCCCAACCCTTTTTCTTCAAGGACTTAGATTCATGAATCAAGTATCCATCTTATTGATGTGAAGTCTCTCCATTATTTTCTGTCAATATTCTTATCTGGTGATTCTCATGAAGATTCTAACGGAGCTTCAAGTTCATCATTCTTCGTTCTTTTTCTTCTCCGGTGGATTCAAGTCAAGCTTTGTTGATCATATCCTTTTCTCGGTTCTAATGCTTCCCCACGGTGGTGCACCTCTTAATCATTCACTTCTCGCCATTCATTTGTTCGGGAGTGCTGAAGATATCCCAGAAGATTCACGTTTCCATTCTCGATCCGTTCAAATTATTTTGAGGTTGTTATCTCATTCAAGCCATTTAATTCAACCGGTGCAATCTCCCTTTATAGTTATCGTTGAACGGTGTTTCTTTTGAGTGGGCCCTTACCCACAAGTCTTTCCCAGGATCTTACCTGACTCTTCTATTTTTCCGGATTGATTCTCAAATTCATTTCGAATTTTGACAAAAGAATGAGTTATCACCAGTCAAATGTCTTTCACCAAGATCTTTCAAATTCTTTTCATCGTTGACTCAACCTTTATATTCTTCATTCCAGAGTGCCTCTACAATTCATGGTGGTGTTTCTCATCGTCATTCTTGGATTTTGAAGACCAAGGAAGAGTTTCCCTTAAATCTTATCCGTTCTCTCAAAGATTCATGATTCTAGCGTGGTGCCATCCTCTCATAATTGTTTTCGATCGTGAGAATTATTTTCACCCATCCAAAGAAATCCAGGAGTCTTTTCAGTTTGATTCTCCAGAGCCCATAATCTTATAATTATTCATTCAAGCTTTCGGCTCTCGTTCTCCAAATCATGCCGGTGCATCATTCAAGTATTCTCTTACCAGCTCGTGATCTCTTCGTTATCATGTATCTAAATCCTAGCAAGTATCTTCATTCGTTTCCAATTCTTCTCGGTGAATTGTGCTTTTGCTATTTTCATGTTCAATTCTTACGGTGGTTCATTCAAGATTTCTCTTCCTTCGTTATCATATTAATTCATACATTGTTTCAATCCTACCGGTGGTTCATTGAAGATTTTCCCAAGTTTGCGCTATATCTATCTTAATCCTTTCTACGAGAATAAGTAGTATGCCAAGTCCGTTGCTTGTCATCAATTTAAATTGGTGAAGGATACACATAACATAATTCTTATTCTTCTTTAATCCAAGTGATTAATTCCTTCCTTTGGAGTGTGTTCATGATGAATAAATTCTCGGTTTCTTTTGTTCATCTTCCTTTTCTGGAGTTCCAAGTTTTCTCGGTTATATCATCGCGAAGCTCCATCTAATCATTGCAAGGTTTCACCTTGTGTTTTCAACTTCTCTTTCTTTTTATCATCATTTTTTTACCGGAGTTCTTTATGAAGGCTCTACTTCGTGGTTCATCAAGGATTCTTTTCATTCTTCAATTGTTCTCCAAGATTTCTCTCGCAGTTATGATCTGCCAAGCTATACTCTCAATTAAACATGGTGTTCAACACATGTTTTGTTTTGAGGAGTTCAAGTATTCTTCATCTTGCATTCCAAAGTGCAATTCTTTCTACTGTATCATTTGAGGTGGTGTTATGTCATTTTTGACAATTTGAGTTTGTGTTTCATGATTCACATGTTGTCAACAGTGAGGAATTTTAAATCCATCAATTTCTTTATGGTGTTATCTTGAAAAATTCACCTAAAGCCTTCCATTCGGAATGCTGCTATCATGGTGTTTGTCAATGATCCAAGTTTCTCCTTCTCATCTCGGCGAAAGAGTTTTCATCTTCGTGTTGCTCTCAAGCAATCAATTGTTTTCCGTTAGTGGAAGAATTTCACCTCATAATTTTGAGATGTCTTCCATAAGCCCACATCAAGCTTATCCTTTCGTTGTTGAAAATCCAGCAACTCCGTTCTAGCATTTGTTGTAAGCGTGCCCTCTGAAGATCTTGTTTCCCTCCGTTCATTTCATTCCATTCTTTCTTCTTCCGGAGGCATTGTGATGTTGCTCTCTTCACTCTTCATGTCGAATTGTGAGGATCATGTTCTTTCCTTTTGCTTATCCATTTAACCGGAGTGTCATGTTTTCATTCGAGCTCTCTCATCTTGTCAAGTTTTGCCTTCCTTCTCAACCAAAGTGCTGTCTGGAATCTTTCTTACCCATTGTGCCATTCTTTCAATAGTTCCGGAGGCAATGTGTTGTTGATCTCATCAAGTATCTTCTCAACTTGTTAAGCTCATCTTCAATTCCTTCCATTTACGGTCGGAGTGCTATCCAAATTATATCATTCTTATTCCTTCTCTATCTTGTTTTAACCGTAGTGTTGTGGCTATCATACCTCTTCTAATCATAGTCTCATCCAAGTGCTTTCATTTGGCCAAGTTCATATTTGCCTTCCATTTCTAACTGGAGTGTTGTCGTAATTGATCCTTATCGTTCCTTGTATATCTCTTTTCTACCGAAGTGTTGTCTGCTTTATTTCGTTCTCATTCCTTCCTTATTCCGTTTCTACCAGAGTGGTTACATGTCCTTCCTTGTCGCTGGAGCTCTTCATTCATGCCTTTCAACCCACAAGGTTCTCGTATTGTTCCTTGTTCCTCTTTTTCTAACGGAGTGTTTTCAACTTTGTTCATCTTCGTTGTTTTTTCTTTCTTTCATTTTGTTCAACCTCGCAAGGTTCTTTGGTTTCACTCGTTTGTCAAAGAAGCAACTTAGTTTTACCTCTTCCCCTTCCTCTTCCGTTTCCTCCAGTGCTATCCCTAGATCTCGGGACGAGATTCTCTCATAGTGGTGGAGTGTTGTGACGCCCCGAGACCATTGCGCCAGGTGTCTTCCAGTTATTCGTTGTCTTGGCCATGTCATTTGCTTGCGTGTTGCATTTCATCATGTCATCATCCACATTGCATCATCATGTTTTCAAAACTTGCATCCGTCCTGGTCTTCTTGTTCTCTCCATTGTCCGTTCTGGCTCAACCACACTTGCACGCGCCCGTGGCACGTCCGAAATATTATTTTTTATGAGGGTCCAGAAAATGTTCTTGGAATGGGATGAAAGTTGGCGTGCGGTGTTATTTTGCTGTTAGTAGGCCGCCTGTCAAGTTTCATCGCATTCGGAGTTCGTTTGTTAGCCCAACCTCTAGACTATAGCGGAAATATAGCCGGTCTATCGCCGGACGTTTTCGGTCTCTGGAAATGGATGCCGGGATGCATTCCTCCTCTCTCTTCTCAGTCCGACCACACACTTAACCTCGTTCGCCTAACCCCTATCTGCACAGTGCTTCGACCCGGACAGTCGTCACCGTAGGATCCGGATCATCCCCAAATATCTACAAAACGTCTCCGTTTTTCTTTTGGTCTCCCTAGCTATTTTATTCGCGATTGTCCGATTGCGATCGGAGGGACGAGTTAGCCCCTAACCTAAATCCAATGCTATAAATAACCAGTCAAACCCTAGCCTATGCTGTCCAATCCACCAATCCCCCTCGCCGCCGCCACTCCCTCCATTGGGATCCCTCTCCATCCACTACCTCCCCTCATTTTTAGCACCGAACCAATCCTGAGCCACCTCACAATCCAAAAATCCACCGGGCCAACAGCCTCCTCCCCTTGTTCTACGAGATCCACAGCTCCTCTGCCTGCAGCCCGGCGTTTCCCCCTCCACAAGCACAGCCCCGAGCCACTCCCGTGCCCGATGGCCTCCGCCTGCGCGAGAGCTTGCCGCCGGCGATAGCAGCAGCAACACTCACCTCTCCTAATGCTTGTTCTTCCTTTTCCTCCTTGGTCTCCCTCTCTCCCATGATGTCTCTCCCTCCTTGCTTGTTGGACAGGGAGACCCCCATGGCCGCTGAATGGAGCTCTGCCTCGCCGGATCCTCACCGGTGCCCCGTCCTGGTCTCCTGGTGCCATCCCACACCGGGTCTGTCTTCGCTGCCTCCTTCGTCGCGTCGCCAGCCGCGCTCGCGCCCGGATCCAGGAGCCGCGCGTCAAGTTCGCCGCCACCAAGACACTGCCTCGCCGGATCCGCCTCCCACTGCTGGGAATCTGTTCTCGTTGACCTCGCCCCACCTCCGGTGGTCGTCCCGCCATCGTTTGTCGCTGGAAGCACCAGTGCCGCCACACCTCGACAGCCTGGAACGCACGTGCGTCAAGTCCGCTCGCCGCTCTTCCCCGTTGACCGCGTCGGCCCAGCAGTGCCAAGACATACGAGGCCTCCTACAGAGATCTAGGACATGGCCCATGGTGAGGATGCGCCTAGCCCCTCCACTGTTCCTGTTGGGCCAGCAAGATACGGCCAACGCATGCTTTTTTCCTGGACGTTTCAGTATTTTTCCAGAGAACTCTGTTTTGTAGAAACCCCCCCAAGCAACATGCATTTAATAACTCGCCAACCGTGCATCGGTTTAGAATAAGTTATATATGAAAAATGCTTAGAATTATGTGTAGATTAATAATATGCCACTTTCATGCATGTTTGAAATGTTTAATATGTTGTTTTTTAAAATTTTGCATAATGCCATGCTAAAATGTTTTATTTCATAACTATTTAACCATAACTCGGTTTGTAACAAACTTTATATGTAAATGGGGTGGGAAAATACCTAGTTTAACATCGTGTCCTTACTTTGCATGTTTAACAACTCTAAAATAGAGTTCAGGGCAGAACAGTACCAAATCTAATATATGCTCATGAGGTTTTCTCCGGACTTGTTGCTTGTTGTTCCGGCCTCATTTAAACTTGCCTAGTTAGGTAGTTACATTATGCCTAATCTCTTGCCATGTGTAAAAAAATTTAATATTGATGGGTACCTAGACAAGAGAGAACTAAATAAGTCATGTGGTGTTCCGTCAATATGCAACATATTGAGCTCCACTTAATTTGTAGGATTGTTTGTGCACTTTGCCATGCCATGAATCATTAAACCGGACATGCATCATACTTGGTTGTGCATCATGCCATGTTTATGTGATGGTTGTTTACTTTGTTGCTTGCTTCTTTCTGGGTTGCTTCTCTCGTTAGCTTCGGTTTCATTTCGAAGTTGTGAGGATCCATTCGACTACGCCGTTTGTCTTCTTCATGGACTCGTTCTTCTTCCTTGCGGGGTCTCAGGCAAGATGACCATACCCTTGATATCACTTCTATCTTTGCTTGCTAGTTGCTCGCTCTATTGCTATGCCGCAATACCTACCATTTGCTTTATCGTGCCTCCCATATTGCCATGTCAAGCCTCTAACCCTCCTTTCCTAGCAAACCGTTGTTTGGCTATGTTACCGCTTTTGCTCAGCCCCTCTTATAGCGTTGCTAGTTGCAGGTGAAGCTGAAGTTTGTTCCATGTTGGAACATTGATATGTTGGGATATCACAATATATTTTATTTATATTAATGCATCTATATACTTGGTAAAGGTTGGAAGGCTTGGCCTTATGCCTGGTGTTTTGTTCCACTCTTGTCATCCTAGTTTCCGTCATACCGGTGTTATGTTCCTTGATTTGCGTTCCTTACGCGGTTGGGTTATAATGGGAACCCCTTGACAGTTCTCCTTGAATAAAACTCTTCCAGCAAGGCCCAACCTTGGTTTTTACATTTGCCACCTAAGACCTTTTCCCTCGGATTTTCGCGAGCCCGAGGGTCATCTTTATATTAAGCCCCCTAGGACAGTGCTCCTCTGAGTGTTGGTCCAAACTAGAGCCCCTTGCAGCGCCACCTCGGGGAAACTTGAGGTTTGGTTTTAGTTGTACAGATTGCTCATCCGGTGTACCCTGAGAACGAGATATGTGCAGCTCCTATCAGGATTAGTCGGCACAGTCGGGTGGTCTTGTTGGTCTTGTTTTTCCATTGTCAAAATGTCTTGTAACCGGGATTCTGAGTCTAATCGGGTCTTCCCGGGAGAAGGAATATCCTTCGTTGACAGTGAGATCTTGTCATGGGCTAAGTTGGGACACCCCTACACAGTTATGAACTTTCGAAAGTCGTGCCCACGGTTATGGGAAGATGGGAATTTGTTAATGTCCAGTTGTAGAGAACTTGACACTTAACTTAATTAAAATGCATCAACCACGTGTGTAGCCGTGATGGTCTCTTTTCGGCGGAGTCCGGGAAGTGAACACGGTTCTTGTGTTATGCTTGAACGTAAGTAGTTTTAGGATCACTTCTTGATCACTTCTAGTTCACGACCGTTGCTTTGCTTCTCTTCTCACTCTTATTTGCGTATGTTAGCCACCATATATGCTTAGTGTTTGTTGCAGCTCCATCTCACTACCCTGTCCTACCCATAAGCTTAAATAGTCTTGATCTCGCAAGTGTGAGATTGCTGAGTCCTCGTGACTCACAGATACTTCCAAAAAGTTGCAGGCGCCGATGATACTAGTGCAGGTGATACAACTGAGCTCAAGAGGGAGCTCAGTGAAATCGTGATCGTTGTGTTGTTTTCGTTTCCTGTCCACTAGTAGTGGAGCCCAGTTGGGACGATCGGGGATCTAGCATTTGTGGTTGTCTTCTTTTATTTTGGTTCCGTGGTCGGACCTTGTTTATATTCTAGATGATGTAAGTTATATTGTATTGTGTGAAGTGGCGATTGTAAGCCAACTCTTTATCCCTTTCTTATTCAGTACATGGGATGTGTAAAGATTACCCCTTGCGACATGCCTACCATGCAGTTATGCCTCTAAGTCGTGCTCCGACATGTGGGAGATATAGCCGCATCGTGGGTGTTACAATATATAGGCGGAAGAAGTAGGTCGGTGGAGCAACGAGGGGTCCACGAGGGTGGAGGGCGCACCCAGGGAGTGGGCGCGCCCCCCTACCTCGTGGCCTCCTTGATTATTTCTTGACGTCCACTCCAAGTCTCCTGGATCACATTTGTTCCAAAAATAACGCTCCCGAAGGTTTCATTCTGTTTGGACTATATTTGATATTCCTTTTTGGCGACACACTAAAATAGGCAAAAAAACAGCAATTTGGGTTGGGCCTCCGGTTAATAGGTTAGTCCAAAAAATAATATATAAGTGTAAAAATAAGCCCATTAAAATCCAAAATAGATAATATAATAGCATGGAGCAATCAAAAATTATAGATACATTGAAGACGTATCAGTCGCCTGTGAGGAACAAGACGTGGTGTGCTCTCTCGCGCACGCTTACCAGGCTACAGCGACCGAAGACCCAAGAAGAAGAAGTAGTAGTTGCGCAGCCAGGAGCTTCAGGAGAGCGGTCTCTCCAGCGACACAACCTCAGGACCCGCGCCCGCGGACGGGGCACCTCCCTCTCTCGCATAGGAAGGCACACCCGGCGCCCTCCTTACGCTGGGCTTGGGGGCTATTTTTTGTAGGGCCTCTGACCTAGGCAATGTCACAAGGGAGGCGCTCGGGCACCACGTGGGGGCATGCTTCAACGCACGCTTCCTTCATGAGGGCACAAGGCATGGAGTGCCTGGTGCTCAGAAGCTCATCACCAAGGCGATCGAGGAGCTTCAAGAGGTGAGAGTCATGCGTGGCAACCGCCGCCCACCACCTGGCTCAGCTCCTTGTCCTGGCAAGGATGACGAGCTGCATGTCTACATCGACGTCCCAGGACTCAATGGGGCAGCATCCCAGGAGCGTTTCTGGCCTTCGCGCGTTGGTCGGTGCGAGGGTCCACCTCACAACTATGTTCGCATGCCATTCGCTCTGCCGAACGCGCCTGTCACCTTCCAGCGCCACATGTGGAGCGTTCTGGCAGCTCAGGAGGCCAGGCACCACGCAGTCCTGGTGCAGATGGCGATGGTTCTTCATGAGCCACCTAGGCCCCCAATGCCTCCCGAAGCTCAGGACCCTGGCGACTCGTGAGGAGCCACTCCTTCAGCACGCATCCCCAGCTACTTCAACATCCCTTCAGCAACGGGACCAGGTGACTCTTTCCGATTTGTTCAGTTGGGGATGCCCCTCGGGCAGCATTATCCCCAAGTCGCATGGTCATGTCCCTGCGACGTGTATCCCTTTTGCATCTCTAGATTACTCTATTGGGGGCGCCCCTCGATCTGCATCATCCCCACGCCGCGTGGGTCTGTCCCTGCGGCATGTACCTTTCTTGCATTTATCCAAGATAGCTTACCTCCTTCCATGAGTTACCTTAAGATTATGCCTGTCCGGTAATTCGATACCATGAATGTCGTACACCCTCGCAAACCCACCCACGGCCACCTCATGATTAAGGACTGGCATAGCGTCTATGCTCGGGTCTGTCCCTGCAGCGTCGCTAAACCTATCAGGACCCCGATCCTAAGTCACACTGATCTAGCATGTAATACCTCATATCACTTTGCGGCCTCACGTACGGTATTCCCACGGGTGCCACCTTACCTGGCCCGGGACCGTTTGCGACTTTTGGCTCAGGTATATGATATTGCCACTAGCATCCATATGATAAAGGACCCGGGCCGACATGACTAGTCGTGAACCCAAAGTGGCACTAACTTACAGGGACATGCATACATGAACCAACATCGAACATGTCGGTCATCAGCGTGTGAATCCATGTTGTAGCAGCTGGGCTAACAGGACTCTGGGAACCCAGGCTGTAGCAGGCTAGCAGGACTCCGGAAGTCACCGCGTGACATTTCCCCGAAGGGACAGACACGGGAACGAAGTGGGACACATGCCGGCCAGTATAGATGTTCTGGAGCAGTAGTAACTGGGCTAGCAGGACTCCGGTGAACCGGGCTGTAGCAGACTACCATGGCTCAGTGGAAGCACTAGACTACATTTCCCCATAAGAGAGGCTACCAAGGATAAAGAACTAGGTTTTCGGATCCCACACATACCAATCATTTCAATCATACACACAATATGCCCGATATGTGTAAATACAACATGGCATCACAACAAAACTCTACAACTCAAAGTATTTATTCATTAGGCTCCGAAGAGCCGGATATTACAAACATGGGTCTCATGACCCCACAGAGAGAGCATACAAGCAACAAGCACAAGTGGAAGCTTAACTTGTCTAAGTACAGACAACTACAAATGAAAAGGCTGAGAAGCCTGACTATCTACAAGACCCTGTCGAGGGCACAAGATCGTAGCTGAGGTAACATGCTAAACATCAAAGTCCATGCAGGACTACTAGTGAGACTGAAGTCTCTATACAAAACATAATTTAAGCAAATGTGAGTACAAATGTACCCAACAAGACTTACATCAGAACTAGCTACATATGCATCACTATCAACAAAGGGGGTGGTGGAGTTTAACTGCAGCAAGCCAGCTTTGACTCGGTGACTATCCTAAACTACGACTACAAGTAACTCTTTTGAGGTGGCGCACACGAGTCCACATATTCACCATAACAATACACCACTATGGATCCGCTCCCGTCTCCCTACGAGAAGGCCATCCATAGCACTCACGCTTATCTTGCAAGTTTTAGAGTATCCACTTCAAGTTATCTATGAAAAGTATAGGCAACCCAGAAGTCCTTTACCGTGGACACGGCTATTCATATAGATCATTTATAACCCTGCAGGGGTGCACTTCTTCACACAAGCTCTCGCCACTTACCACTATGTACACATCGTGTATCTCGGCAACCTTCAAGCGGAAGCCTGGCGAGGGAGTCGGCCACGACCTGACTAACCACACAAGTCTCTAGTCTAGGTTTATCGCCTATTCGGGTTCCATCCGCAAGGAGATCCGGCCGGGGTTTTGCTCACGGCCCCAAATGATGAGAGCAGGGTTCTCGAGGCACCAAACGAGTGTCTCGGTACACCGTGCCTCGTGTCTCTACCACATCATTGCTGACCCCTAGGATCAGCGCTACGCACGGCCCCCAACACATATCCTACAAACACCAGAAACTAATTGCAACTCCTAGACAGAGATCGAGACGATTAATAAGGCGAGAGGGGTCGAGTTACAGGAACCCAATGTGTGGTAGTAACTGTTCATGGATCACAAACACACAACTCAGTTCCTGAGTACGGTATCAATGAGACAACCCACCATGTACTCCTACACGGCCTCTCACCACTACCTTTACCAAATCGTGTTCACACACTTAGCTCTCAACAGTAGGACATGTTCACCACATTCCAATTCATCCCTGATGAATCATACCTGACTCAACTCTAAGCAGTAGCAGGCATGACAACAAGCATGAATGAGTAGGCACATCAGGGCTCAAACAACTCCTACTCATGCTAGTGGGTTTCATGTATTTACTGTGGCAATGACAGGTCACGAAGAGGAAAGGGGTTCAACTACCATAGCATGTAACAGTTGAATCATTATTGTCCTAATGTAGTAAAAGAGAGCAGGAGCGAGAGATTGGGGTTGTATCGGAATGAACAAGGGGGTTTTGCTTGCCTGGCACTTCTGAAGATAATATAGCTCTTCATCGGTGTCATCGAACACATTGTTGGAACTTCGTCTACTGAGAGGGGACAACACCGGCAAACAGAGAAGGAACATAATCAATGCAATGCAACAATACGATGCATGATCATGACATGGCAATATGATGTGATTTGAGCTAATGCAACTAACAACCAGATTAAATGAAGTTGATTTGAATCAAAGATTCAAATTAAACTCCATATGTGAATATTCAAATGCCATTTATTTTATTTGTCCAATTCAGCAGCTATAAGTTGTTCTAACATGCATGAAAATGGTATAGATGGATAGATTGGATTATTCTAATCATTTTTCATATATGATGTATTTTATTTGGTGTTATAGATTAATTTCTAAGATTTTTCTAAGTTTATAGCAATTTCTGGAATTTTCTGAATTATTTTAAATCCAGAAAACCATTACTGTGTCAGCATGACAACATCATTGCGTCAGTAGGTCAACTGGGTTGACCCAGGTCAATCCTGACGGCTGGGACCCACATGTCAGTATCTCAGGGCTGGTTTGGGTGGATGACATGTGGGACCAGTCAACACTGACTTGGTCAAAGTCAAAGCTGACACGTGGGGTCTGCAAGATTAGCACTAACTAGCAAATAGGCCCATGCATTACAACGGGTGAAAAAAATATTAAGAAACTCAACAGTCCACTAACACCATTGTGCACCCCATCCCCTCCAAGTCTACTAAATATTCGGCCAATTTCTATTACACCTTGATGTCGAATTGCTAATAAAAAACAACAATCAGTTTCACTAATCATTATGGCCATGATGGTCTTTTTATTCCACCTTAGGGTCTCTTTGATCCTAAATATTTTCTCTTTGATTCCATATGATTTTCTTCTATGTGGATGCTTGATTTGTATGAGTGAATCAATACTATAGAGAAACAATCTACAAATTCTTTTGCACTATATTTCTTAGGAAAAAAATTATTCGACACTAACCTATTCGAACAACCCTTCATGTGATTCCAAGGAATAAAATTCTAGTTTGTTGTTCACATACTGAAGATACACTCAGGGCATTGAATGGAACATAACTTTGCCATGCATTCATGGCAGATGTTTGTTATTCATTTGGGAAAGCATGTCAGGTCACGGGGCAGTGATGGTTGATGGATGCCAAGGGGGAAATAAATCAATAGGGAGAAAAATTAATGGCAAAGCATTTTTTGTACAAAAGTGTCATAAAATAGAATTGAACAATAACAAAAGTGAATTATGTATGTTGTGTCTTCCTAAGCATTCGTAGTCATGGCCAAAAATGGACTATCAATAAGAACTTGCCAAATGTAAATGATCCGTAAACAAATTCATGGATCTAGTGGTAGAAATATATGATAAGACACACACATCTTAATATAATTTTTATCTGCATTCGTACATACTGTCCAATGTAGATGGTCCTACCGAAATCCTTAGATGAACACCCATGACGACCGTTCTGAACAGGGCGGCCCCCGGTGAAAAAGTCAAAGTGGGACCTATTTTCGTAAGAAAATCGACAAAACTAAAAACACAAAGATTGACGGCTGATATTTAAAGAAGAATCGTTTCTTGCACGCAGCACGTCTACATCTAATTTTCTCCTTTGTTAGTTCGGCTCCAACTGCATAGCTTCTTAATGCGTACGTCTCACGACTCCATTGTTTCTTGCATGCAACACGTCTACCTAGCTTCTTCGTGCGTACCTCTCACGACAACCCATCCTTGCTCGAGTAGATGTGGTACCACATGTATATTGATTTGGGGGAGGAGCAACGAATCAAATGATGATGTCTATGTGGATCAACTTCTGGAGGAGAAGCACTGCCTATTACTGCTATAGCCTAGGACTTCGGAGGGAGATAGACACCGTGAGGTGTGAGGGTGCAACTTCTCCTGTGTGGTGGATGATTCGATGAACATATATAATTTGAAATCAATCGATTCGAGATCATCAAACAAAAGCTCAATGTAGAGTAAAGGGATAGACCATAACATGTACTGTAATTGAAGTTAATGAAGTTGAGAATCTGGTGGACGACGCTGATGATGTCATCCGTCATGAATTTTACAGGCTCTCGCCGATGACCTAATATTAGAAGCCCTAATTCAGTCTCGTGGTTACCTTCTGCATACACATGCCTGATTGATAATCTGTGCTTAATTGATAGACATGGATGACTCATACGTGGTGTACCTTGAACATTGAAGAAGTAGAGCTAGAGGACGGTCTGCTTGAATCTTGATAGTGGTCGTTCATGTGGTGGATGGACTTGTGCATCTCCTCGAGCATGGCAATGGTAGATCAACTTCTCCGGTCGGTGGCGGGACAAGAGTTAATCACCGCATCATGCGTGCAATCCCTCAACACCATGATCAACAACAGGGCATCCAACTGTTAGCACTTTGGGGCCCATCCACTACAGATGCCAGCCCATCTAATAAGCCCGACAGGTCAGGACTTGACCGCATGCGTAGCAGCGAACCAGCCAGCCTGCAGATCAAAAAATAGGGCGGCCTTCATTGTTTTTTCTCACGGTGGGGCGCCTATGAATTTCGGGGCCTGTGCCATCGCCCACCTTGCACCCCCCATCGACGGGTCTGACTTCTGAAGAAATCCCTTGCAGTAGCAAAACTCCTCATGCAAAATTTAGAGAGGGGCCACTCCTTGGTTACACACGAGCATGCACATTATATATTTGAATGATTGAATAAGCCATGGTGCAAAGAGGTATTTGATCTCGTCGGCACAATAACATTGGATGAGTTGCACTGACTCCCTGTTTAGGTTTCCGGGTGGATAAAAAGGATCTTTCTCAATGTCCTCGATGATCTGGATCTTGCTCTGGCCTCAATGAGAGAAAGGTAAGTGGATGAGCCTGAGGTTGCTGTCGCACATAGCGTTGAGTTCACCAAGCACCCCTCGACCCCCCCTCCCAGACTTACAGACTACCAGCTCCTCGTCCCATGGGAAACCATGATGTGCACGTCCTCGCCGCTCGGGGCACATATCAAGGCGACCACATCCTCCCACACTTCCTGCCGGGGCTCTCCCTCCCGCTTCCCTCAACCCACAGGGCTCCTCCCTCCGCAGCAGGCGACTGGTGCCGGGGTGTGCGTGTGTGTGGATCTATCATAGCGTAGCGGCAGAGGCTCTGCATATTTATATTGATCGAGAGCAGGAGACATATTTAGTGGGCCGGGCCATAATTCCGTCTGAAATCCGACTCTATTACGTATAGGTTTTTGGGCAGTACACGTGCAGCGTACGTAGGCCTCTTCCTCCGAGCTGTTATTTTCCTGAAATAAAATTTCTATAGATCTATCTATTTTTAATCTCAGCTGTCAATCTTTATGGTTAACACAAAATCAATGGATGTAAAGGGGCGACATATGGAAAACTATGAAAACTTCCATCTTTTAATATTAGGTAAAGATATAAACAGGACTTAAACTAACCTAAACTGGCAAAGGGGCCTACATGGCAGTGTCTACGCTTAAAGACTAATGATGGTAATTAGACTAGTCTAATCCATCCACGTCACCGGGTTAACTCCGGCGATGAAGCGGCGATGGCCGGAGCTCGGGACGCATGGTCGCGGTTGCTGCAGTGCATTAGCGAGAGGGATTAGGTGTTGGGGGGACTCCACTTGGCTCTAGGAGCATGCGGGACTTGATGGTTCGAGTAGCAGAGCATAGCAGCTAGGTTCCTGGCGGCCATGGCGGACGGCGGTGCTCGGGCACGCGGCGAGGGTGCTACAGCATGGGAACGAGCGAAATTAAGAAGGGGAAATGGGCAGGAGCTCACAGTGAAGACGATGAGCAGTTCGGTGGGCTCGGGGAAGGCAGGACGGAGTCGGAGCATCTCCGGCGATCTGGAGAGCCGAAGGTTGAAGACGACGACGTCGGCGGCGTTCGGGGGTGTTCAGCATTGTGTAGCTCGGTGAGGAGGTCTAGAGAGACATGGTGGAGCTTCTGGACCCAAGCGGAGGGCGAGGAGGTGGCTCTGGCCGTGGTAACTGCAAGCGGCGGCGACGGTGGCGTTCGGCCGAGCGCGTGAGAGAGAGAGACGGATGAGCGGATGAGGGTGAGGGAGAGTGCGAGAGAGGTCGGGGGGGCTACGTGGCATCGTTAGGGCGTCGAGGGACAGGCAGGCTGCCTGGAGGTGGCCAAGCGCGTGGCCGCTAGCGCCGTGCGCGTGCCCCTGTCCTCCTGGCGTGAGGAATGGGATGACTGGCAAGGGCCAGTCGGCTGGGCCGGCCTACTGGGCCGCCAGTTGGGCTGCAGGTAAGCACTCTCCTTCTATCTCTCTGCTTTTCTAATTTGATCTGTTTTCTAATTTGCAAATTTGTTTTTTTGATTTAGTAATAACACCAAATCACTTCTATAAATCCTGAAATTAATTATGGACAACTACTGAATTATCTTAGAGGCCCTTAGCTATTTTCAGAATTGTTGGAGCATTTAGTAATATTTATAGCAATTAAATGCCCCAATTCAAATACTTAATTACTTGAATTCAGTGCCCAAATTGTTCCTTAAAAATGTTCATTATTTTTTGTATGGATCAAAACCATTGCCAAAAATATCAAACATCAAAGAAGAGCATTTTGGGGTCATTGAAAATATTTTTAGGTTGAACCTATTTGAAAACCATTTGATGCTAGGGTTGAACATCCCCCATTTCAAATTAATTTGAAATTAAACATGATGACATGAATACTTATGCAACTAACTGCAACCAAATTCTAGGGCTGTGACAAAACCCAAGAGGTTGAGCTATGGCTCGCGGGCCAGCTCCCGTGTATGTCACCTCCCATGGCCCTTGGTGCCTTGTTATCGCATGAGTTAATTGCGGGCGGACGAACCAGGGCATGCGACACGGTGCCTCGTCAATACGGGAGTCGCACGCTGGATGTCTTTCTTCAGGATTTTTCGCATAAGAAGACTGGGCATGGCATCTGCGCTCGGGTCCATCCCTGCAGTGTCGATAAATCAAACGACTGAGCTCTGTCTGGCGGGCCAGCCCCGTTCACATCATCTCTTCGGGTCGTTGGTGTTCGGCCTTCTCATGCAATCGCCTCAGGAGATTCATTCTGCGTAGGTTGTCTAACCATCTTGCAGGTCCACCATAGCTGTCAGGAACCAAGTCAAGCACAACCCGCCTTGAGGTAGGGCCTTGTGAGTCCCGCGCTGGCTCACGAGTGCCCAGACACACATCGTCTGGCCCTGCCTTGCAAGCCACATGTCAAGGCGGGGTTGTACATGCCCCGTGGTCTCCACTAAGAGGGATCCCTCACCCACGTACCGGTGGAAGTACCATGCTTCACGCTGGCAGTCGACACGGTCGAGAAGCGGCTATGCCCTTGCAAGTGCGGAAGCGCTATGCTCCGCGCTTGTGATAAACAACTAAGGGTGTCCCCAAGGACGGATCAACCTCAGGGAGCCACTTGGCTCGGTGTTCAGCCTCATTGCAGCGCTTTCCCCTCGGGAGAGTCGCGCAAGGGGGCTAGGCATGGGGGCTGCGCTCAGGTCATGCCTGGCGTACGCCACCCTGCCAGGTCCCCCGGACCTGGTAGTCACGCCCCCCTCTCAAGCGAGACGTCGGCGAGGACATGTGTGGTGGTATATTTGTACATCAAGGGGGACTCCTAAGCATCGCGACTCAAGAGCCTAACTGGTCACGTAGCACTCACCCCTTGGTCTCGTCCTGGTGATCCGGACGACCCAACGGCGGCTGAGGTACCCACGGGGTTGGGCACTGCAGATGCAGAACACTAAGACCTACTCTTATATCTCCTTCCCGCAGACCATTTGCGTGTCAAGGGTGACTCCTGAGCATTGCGACTCGGGAGCCTAACTGGCCATGTAGCCCCTCACCCCTTAGTCTTGTGTTGGTGATCCGGACGACCCAACGGCGGCAGAGGTATGCGCGTGGCCGGGCCCTGCCGATGTAGAACATCAGGCAAATGGGAAAGAAATTGTGGAACACTAACAAATTATTACAAGACATACTATCCTTCAGATATGAAACACAAGTTTTAATGCCTCCACGAGGCACGGTGCATGTTGTAGGAAATAAAAGCGGTGGGAAGTATCGCCAGCAAGCCTTCTCCTCGGCCTTGGGTCCCCCGTCACTTGCAAGGTGTGCCCCCTCGTCGACAACATTGCCGTCACTCGTGCCGATAGCTAGGGCCGCAGGGTGGGTGACGCTGTCAGTCGGAGGAACAGGGTTGATGGCGAGGAATTTCTCCAGCAGGGCCTCCACCTGGTCCTTCTCGGTTTTGGCACCAGCCTCACAGCAATCCTCGTCCACGGGCTTGAGCAGGGTGTCGAGGTCGACGCTGGGGTCGCGAAGATGGAGGTGGCTGAAGACGCGGGTCATAGCTGAGGAGGAGAGCGTGCGGTCTTCCCCCTCCACCACGGGGCCATTCACATTAATAACGTCCTCGAGCGTCGTGATGAGTTAGGGAGTAGCTCGGTGGGGCATTCCTCGTCAGCCACCAACGACTTCTTCAAGCCCTTCCCATAGAGCTCCTTGTCTCGCCCAGTATGTGACTGTATACTAAAGGAACTCGAAGGTCCGACCAAGGATAGAACCGCATATTGACACGCTATTGCAAGGTTGATATCATTACATCGTACCATTACATGATAGTTGGGGATACATACATGACATACAAATGCCGCAAGAATACATCAATACATCATTCATAGAACAACATCCGACTACAGATGAATTACAAATAGAAGCTCAAACGACATCCATCCTGCTAGCCTAGGCTACTGACCAGGAACCTAAACCCAGATCGACAAAGAAGAAGAAGAACTCCAAGACAAACAAACATTGCTCTCACGTCATGATCATCGCATTACCTGTACATGCAACTGTGATTGTATTAATCTGTGAGCCACGAGGTCTCAGCAATCCCATTACCATGGGTATCAAGACTAGCAAAAGCCTAATGGGTAGGAAAGGGTAAGTCGTGAGGTTGCAGCAACGACTAAGCAATGTATGGTGGCTAACTTATGAGTACAAGAGTAAGATACGAAACTACTCAAACGGTCACAATCTAGTAATGGTCAATAAGTGGTCCTGGACTACTTACATTCAAACATAACCCAACCGTGTTCTCTTCTCGAATTTCCCGACAAGACACAGTCACGGTTACGCAACGCGGTTGGTGTATTTTAATTGAGTTTACTTCAAGTCCTCTACAACCGGATATTAACAAATTCCCATCTGCCACATAACCGCGGGCACGGCTCTCAAAAGTTTAAACCATGCAGGGCTATCCCAACTTAGCTCATGACAAGCTCTTGATCCGCGGAGACAATCCTCCATCGCGGGACCCTCCGATCAGACTCGGAATCCTGGTGACAAGACATTTCGACAATGGTAAAACAAGTCCAACAAGATCTCCCGATGCACTGACCTAGCCTAATAGGAGTTGCACAATCTCGATCTCAGGGTACACCGGATGGGTCAAGCTACGAGTAAAACCAGCCCTCAAGTTTCCCCGAGGCGGCCCCGCAGGCCACCCATTTGGGACCAACACCATTAGCACTAGCCCCCCTACTATGTAGAAAAACCTCGGGTTCATGACGCCCTATGCCAATTAATTATTTAGTTCAAGTACTATTATGGCAAATGTTAAAACCAATGTTGGGCCTTGCTGGAAGAGTTTTATTCAAAGCGAACTGTCAAGAGGGCCCCATACCCCTCATCGTGTTAGGGACAAAAAATCAAGGAACATAGCACCGATATGATGGAAACTAGGGCGGAAGAGTGGAACAAAACACCAGGCATAAGGCCGAGCCTTCCACCCTTTACCATGTATATATATGCATTATTTAAATAAGAGATATTGTGACATCCCATGATATTGATGTCCCAACATGGAACAACCTGCAACTGCACCTGCAACTAGCAACGCTATAAGAGGGGTTGAGCAAAGCTATAACATAGCCAAACAACGGTTTGCTAGGAAGGGTAAAAAGGTTAGAGGCTATCATGGAAACTTGGGAGGTTTGATAAACAAGTGGTAGGTGGGGTGACATAGCGATAGCATCGAGACAACTAGCATAGAAAATATAGTAGTGAGATCCAAGGTGACGGTCATCTTGCCTGAAATTCCGCTAGGAAGAAGAACAAGTCCATGAAGAAGACGAAGCCATGTAGATGAACCAAGCGTAGTCAAACGAATCCTCACAATCTTAACAAAACGGGAACTATCAAGAAGGAGCACAACCAGAAAGAAGCAAACAGCATGGTAAACACACAACACATAAATGGCATGATGCTCAACCAAGTATGATGCATGACAAGGTTATATGATGCTACTCATGTCAGGAGATGATGCATACAAGAAAAACACATCAAAGCAAGTTTAAATGAGGCCGGAAACAACATATAACAATTCTGGTAACTCCCCATATGCAAATTTCGAAATTGGTCCAGATCTGAATAACACATAATGTTGAACTTGTTAGACGTCAATTTAAAGTGCACCAAGATGATCTACATGGTTTTCTAGTCAAGTTACATATAAAGTTCATTTAATTCGGAGCTACGACCTAGAAGATACAAGCAAAACAAGTTAAACATGGCATTGATGCAAATGAAAGCTAAACAACATCACAAACACTCCAAACATGGACGCAACAAGGTGACATGAAACTACATGGAAAACTAAGCAAGTTACATATAGAGCATGCTCTAAACGGAGCAACGGTTCAAGACATACACTCAATACAAGTTTCACCCACAATCTGTCCAAAACAGCAACTAAGCACTTTGGAATCAAGGAAACAACATGCTACAGGAAACATATGGGCATAAACAACATGCTACAGGAAGCATATGGGCATGAACATGACGTACACCCAGATTATGACCTAGTGAAAAACAGGGTATACATGTGAGCAGGAATAACATGTTGACATGTTGGAGGCATGAAACAATGATGATATAGTGCAAGATCATGCCAAACAAAATCATGGCATTAAAGTACAGGTTAAATATGGAAAACATGATTAGTAAGCATCTCCATATGAGTCGTAGATCAATGGCAATCAACAAGACAAGATCCAATATGATATAAGCTGATTCTCAGACTTAGAGGAAATCTGGGAATGCGAATAATAACATTATGATGCTGACTTTGGAGGCACATAACAGCAAGCATAGAAACTTTAATAATTATGCAAGAGAAATGGGCATGTATAAGAGATGATATACATCAACTTAGTCCAAGGTAAAATGTTCATATTAAGCATGGAGTAAATACTATAATGGTTGCAAAAAGGAACATGCTGTTAACATGATGACAAATTTAGCATGATGGAAACTTGAGAGCAAGAAAGAGACAAGCTATAGCAAGTTATATGGAAACCAAGGACATGGAATCAAATTATACATAACAAGGAGCAAATAACATCAAGGAATCATATACATATGACTCATAGACTAGTGGGAACCATCAAGGCAAGTTTGAATGTTGTAATAGTTTTAGCAAGTGTAAAACATCAACATCAGCATAGCATGTTTGCAAGCTTGGAGCAGAGGTCATATGAAGTCCAAAACTATCAAATTTGGCATGTGTACAAAGTACTCATAGCACACTTTAATTCATTTAATTGGAGCATCTCCAAAAGAGGCATAGATTTATCAATAACAAGCTCACAACATGACATCATGAAGTTAACAGAAAACTGGAACATCATTTAGGCATGTTGAAGGCAATGAAAACATATGCTACAGGACATATAAGAGGCTTCAGAAGGCATGGGATGATAGATCATAACATGGATATCAAAACATGTCAACTAGACATCTCCATATTATGCATGGAATAGATGGTAGCATCAAACTAACATGGCATTACAATGTAACAGTCATAGACTTAACAAAAATCACCGAGTCTCAGAAATCAGCAACATCAAGTAGCACACTTCACAAGCTTGTGCTTGTCACCAAAAGGCACATAAAAATGCATGGATTGCACCACTTTAAAGATGGCATGAATATGCTCCTAAAACATATTGACATGATGCTCAAAAGATAAACACACAAAATGCTATGAAAGAGACAAATCAGCAAGTTACAGCAATTCTCAACAGGTCACAACACTTAGCACTCTGACAACGATGGTTAAGGCATCAAGATGGACAGTAACATACATTAAAATCACACCAACATGTAGACCACAACGAGATGAACAATTTGACATATCATGCAAGCAAAACGGAGCAACATGCACAAAGACATGGCCATCCAAAGAATGCAACATGATGCTGGATTTTTGGGACTTAGCAGTTTTCGGAAACAAAAGAGGAGCGCTAAATAGCTAAAACAGGTGCAGGCTGAGCGTTAGCGGGCTTCTCACATTGGGCTCGGCCCAGGACGCGAAGAGGAGGCAGGTCGGCGAGGCTTGGGCCAGAGCTGCGCTGCGGGGAGGTTGGGCTGGGCTAGCCGCACACGGGGCCCACGGGTAGCGCTGGTCGTGCTCCTCCCGATCCCTCCTGGATCTGCAACGACATGGGCGAGACGGCGGCACGGTCGGCGCTCCGGCGAGGGGAGGTGCGCGGCGGCTGACCGTATTGTAACACCCTCGATGCGACTATAGATCCCACATGTCGAGACACGACTTAGAGACATAATCGCATTGAAGGCATATGTCGCAAGTTAGGCAATCTTCACAACATCCCATGTAATGTAAATAACAAAGGGGAGATAACATAGTTGGCTTACACTCGCCACGTCAATCAAGTACATAAATAACATTACATCATCCAAACACTCATGGCCCGACTACGGCGCCAAAATAAAAGAGAACCCAACATGCGACAACGGTCCCGTTCACCCCCAACTGGGAACCACTACTGATCATCGGGAAAGGAAACATAGTAACGTTGAGAGTCTTCGTCGAACTCCCACATGAGCTCATACGCGTCTCCTGGAGCAGAATCATCAGGCCCTGCATCTGGTGTAATAGTAATCTGTGAGCCACAGGGACTTAGCAATCTCGCACCCTCGCGATCAAGACTATTTAAGCTTATAGGTATGGCAAGGTAAATATAAGTGGAGCTGCAGCAGGCAACTAGCAAGTATGGTGGCTAACATATTCGCAAAGGAGAGCGAGAAGAGGAGGCAAAGCGCGAGCGAGAAACTAGAGAGCAACCTGCACAAACATTACTCCAACACCGTGTCCACTTCCCGGACTCCGCCGAGAAGAGGCCATCACGGTAACACACTCAGTTGATTCATTTTAATTAATTAAGGTTCAAGTTATCTACAATCGGACATTAACAAATTCCCATCTGCCCATAACCGCGGGCACGGCTTTCAAAAATTCAAATCCCTGCAGGGGAGTCCCAACTTAGCCCATGACAAGCTCTCATGGTCAACGAAGGAATAGACCTCCTCCCAAGACGTTCCGATCAGACTCGGTATCTCGGTAACTCAAGACACTTCGATGGGTTAAAACAAGACCAGCAACACCGCCCGAATGTGCCAACAAATCCCAGTAGGAGCTGCACATATCTCTTTCTCAGGGCACACTCAGATAAGCAATCCGTACAACTAAAACCAGCCCTCGAGTTTCGGCGCTGCAAGGGGCTCTAGTTTGGACCAACACTCAGAGGAGCACTGGCCCGGGGGGGTTAAAATAAGATGACCCTTGAGTCTGCAGAACCCAAGGCAAAGAAAAGGCTAGGTGGCGAATGGTAAAACCAAGGTTGGGCATTGCTGGAAAAGCTTTAATCAAGGCGAACTATCAAGGGGTTCCCATTATAACCCAACCGCGTAAGGAACGCAAAATCCGGGAACATGACACCGATATGACGGAAACTAGGGCGGCAAGAGTGGAACAAAACACTAGGCGAGAGGCCGAGCCTTCCACCCTTTACCAAGTATATAGATGCATTAAGATAACATGGCAATATAATGATATCCCAACAAGTAAATAAATGTTCCAACAAGGAACGGCCTCCAATCTTCACCTGCAACTAGCAACGCTATAAGAGGGGCTGAGCAAAGCGGTAACATAGCCAATCAACGGTTTGCTACGACAATTGTGGGTTAGAGATTTGTCATGGCAATTTGGGAGGCTTGCAAGCAAGTGGTAGGCATCATAGCATTGGCATAGCAAAAGAGCGAGCAAACTAGCATAGCAAAGATAGTAGTGATCTCGAGGGTATGATCATCTTGCCTGCACAGTTGTCAGAGTTGACTGGATCCTCAAAAGCAAACTCAACGGGCTCCTCATTAGCGAACTCGTCTCCTGGCTCTACCCAAACAAGGCAAACAAGCAACAAGGACACAATCAACCACGTGCAAGGATCAAGCAATATGATGCAATGATGATATGCTATGCGGGATGCGATGCGGGATGCAAAATGCAAGATATGACAGGAAATGCATGAACCTGGACTCAACTTGGAAAACCAAGTGTGCCACTGGAAACATGAGATGAAATCGCTTGAAAACGATATAAAGAACGCCGGAATCGGAGTTACAGTTTGAAAATGGCAAGCGATTCAAAAATGACACCGGTCTGCGATTTACAGCAAGTAGGCATCTAAATGCAATGAAATGAACATGCTAAAGCACCCAAACATGGCAACAAAATACATGGCAGGGATGCACACAAGATGCTTAACAAAATTCTAGCACTGAGCTACGGCCAACTCATCCATTAACAGGTTCAAACAAGCATGGCAAAAATGCATATGGCAAACAGATCTCAGACTTAGTGAAATTAACACTTGTCTGGAATTTCAGATCAGGTAGCCCTCTTCGAAGCAACAAAACTACATGCTACAGGACCTGAACATGGCAAAGTAAAATATGGCATGGAGCTACTCAAAGAGCTTAACAAAAGTCCCTTAGTGACCTTGAGCCAAAAAGGACCAGAAAATACATTTGCAAGCATGTGAACATAGCAAAAACATAATCAGTTTTTAGACTTAGTGAAAACTGGAGCAAGCTGAAATATAACTCAAGTAGGCATGTTTACGAGCTCGATGAACTCACTACGGTGCAAGTCATGGCAAGACAAGCATACACCCATCAAGAAGGCACAAAATGCAATCTAGGTATGGCAAGAACAAAAGCATAGCATGCATGGATCAACTACAACAACATCGGCAAAATTGCAAACAAGTTGACAATCTGCCCAGATTCACAAAGTAGCAAAAGTAGAGCTCGATTGACTCAAGCTAGGGTGCTCCATAATTGCAAACAAAGACATGGATGGATAGAGCACTACAATATTAACAAAACATCCTTACTGATCATCCTCAAAAGAGGCACGGATCACTAGGAAACAACATGAACATATGGCATCATGAGATAAACAGCTCCAGGACTTAGTGAAATTACTAAGTCCCTGAAAACAGACTTAGCAAGTGCACCACTTTGCAAGCTTGCACAAGTCACCACACACATCACAAAAATACATGGGTTGCACCTCTGGAAAAATGACAAAACCCTTAACAAAACACATGTACAGCATCAGGGCATAGCATGCACACATTAATCATGGCAAAAATGACAAAAACCTAAACGGACTAGCAGATCTGACAATAATCTCAAGTAGCCCTCTTCTGGCAGAATTTCGGGCATCAAGATGAGCTCAAATGAAAATGATGCAATGGAGTGAAATGATGTATTCTCTGAGTTGAACATTTTGATATGCTATATGCATGAATCGGAGCTACGGATGCAAAGTTACGGAGCTACGAACATGTGCATATGGACTGAGAATTTCGGGACATGGCAGAAAATATCACCCTGAGATCTAGGGTTTGCACGGATTACGAGGACGGCCGGATCTGCACTGTAGCTCCTCGCCGAAATGGCGCCTTGGTGGCCAGAGGAAGAAGGGCGCTCGCCGGAGGGAGGCCGTGGCCGGGGCGCTCGCCGGCGACGAGGAGGCGGCGGAGCGGCGCGGCGCTCGTGGACGA
>NC_057797.1:286530516-286540032 GCF_018294505.1 Triticum aestivum | reverse complement strand
GACGAAGGCTGAGCGGCGGGGCGCGGTGACTGGGCCGCGGGGGCCCTCCCTGGGCCTCCCGGGCCGGAGCGGCGGCGGCGGGTTGGAGGCCACGTGGCGCGCTACCACTGGCTGCGGGCGGCGGCGGCGGCGTGTCCGGCCGGAACGGACACGTCTGGCGCGGCGCGAGGTGGGTTTTAGGGTTTGAGGTGGAGGGGATCCGGGATTTTTCGAGAGGGGTCTATAAATAGGCATAGGGGGAGCTAGGAGAGTCCAAATGAGGTGCGGTTTTCGGCCACGTGATCGTGATCGAATGATCTAGAGGATGGAGCAGAGTTAGGTCGGTTTTGGGCCAAATTGGAGGGGTGTTGGGCTGCAACACACACGAGGCCTTTTCGGTCCCTCGGTTAACCGTTGGAGTATCAAACGAAGTCGAAATGATACGAAACTTGACATGCGGTCTACCGGTAGTAAACCAAGGCCTCTTGGGAAGTATCGGTCCAATCCGGAAATTTTTAATCCACACACATGAAAGAAAGGTATAAATGACCACCGGAGGAGAACGAAGCGCCGGAATGCAAAACGGACAACGGGGAAAATGCTCGAATGCATGAGATGAACACGTATGCAAAATGCAATGCACATGATGACATGATAGGAGATGCATGACAATGATAACAACACATGGAGACAAAGACCCGAACCCGAGAAAAATAAAATAACTTAACGCCGGAAACCACAAGAGTTGGAGTACAAATTGGGAAAGTTACATCTGGGATGTTACAACACTCCACCACTACGAAAGGATCTCGTCCCGAGATCTAGGACTGAAAGAACGCCGGGTACTCAGAACGGAGGTGATCCTCAAAACGGAGGTCGGAATGGTGTGACCACTTGACTTTGAGAAATTTGATCGACTTGTTGCGAGTCTTGCGTTCAGTCTCTTCAAGAATAGCAACTGGGTGCTCACGATAAGAGAGATCTTCTTGGATCTCAATGTCCTCGAAGTTGACAGTGCGGTCAGGAGTCTTGAAGCACTTTCGAAGCTGAGAGACATGGAACACGTCATGAACATTTGCAAAGTTTGAAGGAAGCTCGAGTTGATAGGCGAGGTCGCCTCTCTTGCTGACAATCTTGAAAGGTCCCACATATCTGGGGGCAAGCTTCCCTTTGATACCGAAGTGACGAGTACCTTTCATAGGAGAGACGCGGAGGTAAACATGATCTCCGATCTCGAAAGCCAAATCACGGTGCTTACTATCATAATAGCTCTTCTGACGGGATTGGGCTGCTTTGAGGTTATCACGAATGACTTTGCACTTTTCTTTTGCTTCTGTGATTAAGTCATTACCCAAAAGCTGACGTTCACCGGTTTCAGACCAGTTGAGAGGGGTACGGCACTTCCTGCCATACAGAATTTCAAATGGGGCCTTGCTCGAACTTTCTTGAAAACTGTTGTTGTAGGAGAATTCAGCATAAGGAAGGCAATCCTCCCACTTCATGCCGAAGGAGATCACACAAGCCCTGAGCATATCTTCAAGAATCTGGTTCACACGCTCGACTTGACCGCTAGTTTGAGGATGGAAAGTTGTGCTGAAGCGGATGTTGGTGCCCATGGCCTTCTGAAAAGAATCCCAAAACTTCGAGGTGAAAATGCTGCCACGGTCTGAAGAGATCACTTGAGGAATACCGTGCAGAGAGAAAATTCGAGAGGTGTAGAGTTCCGCCAATTGAGCTGCAGTGATCGACTCTTTGATAGGCAGAAAGTGAGCCACTTTGGTGAGTTTGTCGATGACAACGAATATAGCATCATTGCCATGCTTGGACTTTGGAAAACCAGTCACGAAGTCCATTTCAATGTGGTCAAACTTCCATTCTGGAATGGCAAGAGGTTGGAGGAGACCAGCTGGCCTTTGGTGTTCTGCCTTCACTCTTCTGCAGACATCACATTCATTCACGAATTAAGCAATCTCGCGCTTCATTCGAGTCCACCAATAAGCTTGCTTGAGGTCCTGATACATCTTCGTGCTCCCAGGGTTGATGGAGAGGAGAGAATTGTGAGCCTCGTTCATGATCACTTTACGGAGGTCGCCTTTGGGCACAATAATACGATCCTCGAAGAAGAGAGTGTCCTTGTCATCAAGGCGGTAGCACTTGTACTTGGACTGACTCTTGGCAATCCCAATCTTCACCTTTTCCACCATAGCATCAAGAAGCTGGGCTTGGCGAATCTGGTCTTCTATGGTAGGAGAGACTTGAAGGTTGGCGAGAAACCTTGAGGAACAACTTGCAGATTAAGTTTGCGGAAAGCTTCACAAAGCTCGGGTTGATAAGGTTTGAGAATCAGACTGTTGCAGTAAGCTTTTCTGCTCAAAGCGTCAGCAATCACATTGGCCTTGCCTGGAGTATACTCGATACTCGGATTATACTCTTGAATCATTTCGACTCATCGAGTTTGCCTGAGGTTGAGATTAGGCTGAGTGAAGATGTACTTGAGACTCTTGTGATCAGTGAAAATGTCCACTTTTCTTCCCAATAGAAGATGTCTCCAAGTCAAAAGAGCATGCACAACTGCCGCCAACTCGAGATCATGAGTGGGGTAGTTCTTCTCATTAGGCTTCAACTGGCGAGATGTATAAGCCACAACTTTCTTCTTTTGCATCAATACTGCGCCAAGACCTTGGAGAGAGGCATCACAAAAGACCTCGTACGGCTTGGATTCATCAGGCGGAGTCAGAACTGGAGCAGTGATCAATTTCTCTTTCAAAGTGTTGAAAGCAATGCCACACTCTGGAGACCAAACGTACTTGACGTGCTTCTGAAGAAGATTAGAGAGAGGCTTCACGATCTTGGAAAAGTTTTGAACGGATCTTCGACAATAGCTTGCGAGACCGAGGAAGCTACGGAGTTGCTTCACATTCTGAGGAGGTTCCCAATTCACAATTGCAGACACCTTCTCAGGATTCACGGCAATGCCCTTGGAAGAGATGATATGACCAAGATAAAGAACCTCATCGAGCCAAAATTCACACTTGGAGAACTTGGCGTAGAACTGATGTTCTCTGAGCTTATCAAGAACCAAACGCAAGTGCTTGGCATGATCTTCCTTGTTCTTGGAGAAAACCAGAATGTCGTCGAGATAGACCAAAACGAAGTCATTGGTGTAGGCGTTGAAGATGAAGTTCATCATTCGACGGAACGTCAGAGGAGCGTTGGCGAGACCAAAAGACATGACAGTGTATTCATATGAACCAAAGCTTGTCCTGAAAGCCGTCTTGGGAATATCTTGCTCACTGATACGAATCTGATGATAACCCATACGGAGATCAAGCTTGGAGAATACTTGGGCACCTTTGAGTTGTTCGAACAGCTCGTTGATGTTGGGAAGTGGGTATTTGTTCTTGATGGTCTTCTTGTTCACTGGACGGTAATCAACACAAAGTCGGTCCGTTCCATCCTTCTTCTTCACAAAAAGAACACCACAACCCCACGGAGAAGAACTAGGCCGGATGAGACCCATTTTCTCTTGAATATCGAGTTGCTTCTTCAGCTCCTTCAACTCTTCAGGTCCGAGCTTGTAAGGACGCTTGCACACAGGTTCTGTACTGGGCTCAAGATCAATAACGAATTCAACTGGCCGGTGCAGAGGCATTCCTGGAAGCTCTTCTGGAAAGACATCTTGATATTCGCAAACGACTGGAATTTGTGAGATACCATCCAGTTCGCCCTTCTCATTGAGAGAAAACAAACGGATGGTATCATCACGAGCGGCAAAGACAATGACATCCTCAAACGGATGAGTCAATTGAATCTGCCTGGCAGCACAATCAAGCTGATCCTTGTGCTTAGAAAGCCAATCCATTCCGAGAATAAGATCAATATCCGAGTCACCAAGAACATTTGGAGAGGACAAGAACTTATAGTCACCCAAAGTGATAGTAACATCCGGAACACATACTCGAGATGTCATTTGACGGGCCGGAGAGACGATAGCCAACGGCTTTGGCAAAACTTGAGTAACAAAATCATGCTTAGATGCAAAAGGTCTCGAGATGAAACAATGCGATGCAGCCGTTTCAAAAAGAACTTTTGCAGGAACATCGTTAATAGGAAGGTTACCCATGATCACATCTGACGAGTCCTCTGCCTGAGCTGCATTCATCAAGTTGACCTTGGCATGCTTGGGGTTATGCTTGACCACAGCTGTACTTGCCGATCTGACAGGAGGAGGAGGAGGAAGACGCCTCTGGTTGAAACACTTGTTGGCATAGTGACCCTTCTGTTGGCACTTGTTGCACGTGACCTCTGAAAGCGGACGGTGATACGGAGCACTCGATCTTGGAGCTTGAGACGAATTCTTGTTCTGAAAGCCAGGGTTGGGTGGGTGGGAAGAACCACTGCCACCTTTGCTCCTCTGCTGATACGGCTGACAGAACAGAGGAGGAGGAAGCCAATACTTCTGCTGCTTGGCCACTTGAGTAGAGGAAGAAGGAGTAAGATCTCTGACTTGCTTCTTGGAAGCATCGCACCTCAACTGAGCAGCCTCTTGCTTCAATGCCATGTTGTAGAACTCATCCTATCTCAAGGGTTCAAAGAGAACAAGAGCTAGCTGAATTTCTTCTCTTAGACCACCCTTGAACTGGTATATCATGCTCTTCTCATCAGGGACGTCCTGCTTGGCAAAGCGGGCGAGCTTCTGGAACAACTTGTTGTAGTCATAGACAGACAAAGAGCCTTGCTTCAGATTGCGGAATTCCTCACACTTGCTTTCAACCACGCTCTGCGGAATATGATGAGCTCCGAAATCTCGACGGAAGTCATCCCAAGTGATAACACATCCGCCTCTGGAATCCTTGTACTGCTGGAACCATTCTGCAGCTTGATCTTTGAGTTGGAAGGAAGCGGACTTGACAAAGTCCTCAGGCCTGACGTTACTGCACACGAAATGCTTACACAGATCCACAAGCCAATCATCAACATCGGTTGCCTCAACACAATTGCTGAAAGTCTTTGGCCCGTTAGCAAGGAACTGGTTGAGTGTAGCAAAGTGACTCTGATTGCTGTCTTGATTCCCTTGGTTGCCTTGATTGCGCTCTTGGAGAATTTGCATGATCAACTGTGTGTTTGCATTGGTTGCGGCCATCACAGCTTGCCATGCCTCTGGAGGAGGTGGAGGTGGTGGCGGATCAGGATTCGGAGTCGTGCGCGTTGGAGGAGCCATCCTGAAGAGGTTGACGTCCATTAGCACAATGACAGACAAATATTGAAGCTGAATCCAACGGAATGAAAATTGCAACATATAGTCTTCACATCCGAACAAAATGAACGAATGCATTCCTCTTGAAATGGTCACATATCCATAAATTGAGAAGCCACATAGAATTAAAGGTAGAGAAATAAATCAACAAGGTACGGATCAAGAACGAATAATCGGTAAGAAATCCCAATCTCAAACCAATATCCGTGGAAGAAGAACTAGAGCTACAAGAATTCCCACCTATGAAACTCCCGAACCTTTTCGGTTATGCAATCAGGTGTTGGGGATACAAGGGAAGCATAATATCTCACCCAAACTAGCAAATCCTACATCCAGCTGTATCCATCCTTCAACACATAACCAAGAAAAACTTTGGAAACCATCTACCTCAACCTTCGAAAAGCATCCGTTATACAAGTTATGGCGATACTCCTGAACTCCCGCCCCAGTACTGGGTGGCGTCGAGGTTATCTCACCAACGAACTGCATAAAAGAGATTTTCGATGTTGGCGTACTAGACTCAGATATTCCAGAACTGCAACGATAAAATTATGATGACAACACCTTAGAGCTCAACTCCCCGGGACACTTCCACTAAACCCCTGACAGGAGGAACCAAGACAATGTTCTCATCATAAAACCATCGGAACGATTCCAAGATACCCACGTGATCCTAAAAAAAATTTAGTGAAATTTGAGAAGGGAAGAGTCAAAACTCTACGTCAGGATGCCTTACCAGAGCGATGAGGAGACTGGGAAGTAAAAATAATTCCTAATCTCTCCGATATATAATTCCTAAATGACTCAAAACATTTTTCTAGACACAACTCGGCCGCTAAAAACGATCAAGCAATGGGGCTCCTAAGTCGAGGAAAGCTCTGATTACCAACTTGTAACACCCTCGATACGACTATAGCTCCCACGTGTCGAGACACGACTTAGAGACACAATCGCATTGAAGGCATATGTCGCAAGTTAGGCAATCTTCACAACATCCCATGTAATGTAAATAATAAAGGGGAGATAACATAGTTGGCTTACACTCGCCACGTCAATCAAGTACATAAATAACATTACATCATCCAAACACTCATGGCCCGACTACGGCGCCAAAATAAAAGAGAACCCAACATGCGACAACGGTCCCGTTCACCCCCAACTGGGCACCACTACTGATCATCGGGAAAGGAAACATAGTAACATTGAGAGTCTTCGTCGAACTCCCACTTGAGCTCATACGCGTCTCCTGGAGCGGAATCATCAGGCCCTGCATCTGGTGTAATAGTAATCTGTGAGCCGTAGGGACTCAGCAATCTCGCACCCTCACGATCAAGACTATTTAAGCTTATAGGTATGGCAAGGTAAATATAAGTGGAGCTGCAGCAGGCGACTAGCAAGTATGGTGGCTAACTTATTCGCAAAGGAGAGCGAGAAGAGGAGGCAAAGCGCGAGCGAGAAACTAGAGAGCAACCTGCGCAAACATTACTCCAACACCGTGTCCACTTCCCGGACTCCGCCGAGAAGAGGCCATCACGGTAACACACTCAGTTGATTCATTTTAATTAATTAAGCTTCAAGTTATCTACAACCGGACATTAACAAATTCCCATCTGCCCATAACCGCGGGCACGGCTTTCAAAAATTCAAATCCCTGCAGGGGAGTCCCAACTTAGCCCATGACAAGCTCTCATGGTCAACGAAGGAATAGACCTCCTCCCAAGACGTTCCGATCAGACTCGGTATCTCGGTAACTCAAGACACTTCGATGGGTTAAAACAAGACCAGCAACACCGCCCGAATGTGCCAACAAATCCCAGTAGGAGCTGCACATATCTCTTTCTCAGGGCACACTCAGATAAGCAATCCGTACAACTAAAACCAGCCCTCGAGTTTCGGCGCTGCAAGGGGCTCTAGTTTGGACCAACACTCAGAGGAGCACTGGCCCGGGGGGGTTAAAATAAGATGATCCTTGAGTCTGCAGAACCCAAGGGAAAGAAAATGCTAGGTGGCGAATGGTAAACCAAGGTTGGGCATTGCTGGAAAAGCTTTAATCAAGGCGAACTATCAAGGGGTTCCCATTATAACCCAACCGCGTAAGGAACGCAAAATCCGGGAACATAACACCGATATGACGGAAACTAGGGCGGCAAGAGTGGAACAAAACACTAGGCGAGAGGCCGAGCCTTCCACCCTTTACCAAGTATATAGATGCATTAAGATAACATGGAAATATAATGATATCCCAACAAGTAAATAAATGTTCCAACAAGGAACGGCCTCCAATCTTCACCTGCAACTAGCAACGCTATAAGAGGGGCTGAGGAAAGCGGTAACATAGCCAATCAACGGTTTGCTATGGCAATTGTGGGTTAGAGGTTTGTCATGGCAATTTGGGAGGCTTTCAAGCAAGTGGTAGGCATTGTAGCATTGGCATAGCAAAAGAGCGAGCAAACTAGCATAGCATAGATAGTAGTGATTTCGAGGGTATGATCATCTTGCCTGCACAGTTGTCAGAGTTGACTGGATCCTCGAAAGAAAACTCAACGGGCTCCTCATTAGCGAACTCGTCTCCTGGCTCTACCCAAACAAGGCAAACAAGCAACCAGGACACAATCAACCACGTGCAAGGATCAAGCAATATGATGCAATGATGATATGCTATGCGGGATGCGATGCGGGATGCAAAATGCAAGATATGACAGGAAATGCATGAACTTGGACTCAACTTGGAAAACCAAGTGTGCCACTGGAAACATGAGATGAAATCGCTTGAAAACGATATAAAGAACGCCGGAATCGGAGTTACGGTTTGGAAATAGCAAGCGATTCAAAAATGACACCGGTCTGCGATTTACAGCAAGTAGGCATCTAAATGCAATGAAATGAACATGCTAAAGCACCCAAACATGGCAACACAATACATGGCAGGGATGCACACAAGATGCTTAACAAAATTCTAGCACTGAGCTACGGCCAACTCATCCATTAACAGGTTCAAACAAGCATGGCAAAAATGCATATGGCAAACAGATCTCAAACTTAGTGAAATTAACACTTGTCTGGAATTTCAGATCAGGTAGCCCTCTTCGAAGCAACAAAACTACATGCTACAGGACCTGAACATGGCAAAGTAAAATACGGCATGGAGCTACTCAAAGAGCTTAACAAAAGTCCCTTAGTGACCTTGAGCCAAAAAGGACCAGAAAATACATTTGCAAGCATGTGAACATAGCAAAAACATAACCAGTTTTCAGACTTAGTGAAAACTGGAGCAAGCTGAAATATAACTCAAGTAGGCATGTTTACGAGCTCGATGAACTCACTACGGTGCAAGTCATGGCAAGACAAGCATACACCCATCAAGAAGGCACAAAATGCAATCTAGACATGGCAAGAACAAAAGCATAGCATGCATGGATCAACTACGACAACATCGGCAAAATTGCAAACAAGTTGACAATCTGCCCAGATTCACAAAGTAGCAAAAGTAGAGCTCGATTGACTCAAGCTAGGATGCTCCATAATTGCAAACAAAGACATGGATGGATAGAGAACTACAATATTAACAAAACATCCTTACTGATCATCCTCAAAAGAGGCACGGATCACGAGGAAACAACATGAACATATGGCATCATGAGATAAACAGCTCCAGGACTTAGTGAAATTACTAAGTCCGTGAAAACAGACTTAGCAAGTGCACCACTTTGCAAGCTTGCACAAGTCACCACACACATCACAAAAATACATGGGTTGCACCTCTGGAAAAATGACAAAACCCTTAACAAAACACATGTACAGCATCAGGGCATAGCATGCACACATTAATCATGGCAAAAATGACAAAAACCTAAACGGATTAGCAGATCTGACAATAATCTCAAGTAGCCCTCTTCTGACAGCATTTCGGGCATCAAGATGAGCTCAAATCAAAATGATGCAATGGAGTGAAATGATGTACTCTCTGAGATGAACATTTTGATATGCTATATGCATGAATCGGAGCTACGGATGCAAAGTTACGGAGCTACGAACATGTGCATATGGACTGAGAATTTCGGGACTTAGCAAAAAATATCACCCTGAGATCTAGGGTTTGCACGGATTACGAGGATGGCCGGATCTGCACTGTAGCTCCTTGTCGGAAATGGCGCCTTGGTGGCCGGAGGAAGAAGGGCGCTCACCGGAGGGAGGCCGTGGCCGGGGCGCTCGCCGGCGACGAGGAGGTGGCGGAGCGGCGCGACGCTCGTGGACGAGGAGGCCGGCTCGGGCGGCGCACG